>NW_020837975.1:354644-436322 GCF_003676395.1 Aethalodelphis obliquidens | reverse complement strand
CGCGCCTGGCGCCACCTGAGCGCGTATACCAAAAGCGCAAAAACAGAAAAAGAAAAAAAAAAAAGAGCACAAAAAAAAAAAAAAAAAAAAAAAAAAAAAAACTAGCTATAGGTAATATTACCATTTCTATTTCAAGTTTAAAACATGAGGTAGAAGAATGGTTGATAAAACAATTTATAGGCATTTTTGCCTTTAGAAAGAGATAGTTAAACCTGAAAAGTATTTATACCTGAGAATGTAAATAAATTGTTGGGGGTATGGATTATTCTTTTAAGATGTAGTCTAAATAATTTAATATAAATACACAAGAACATTGGACTGCATAATTGTGAAATATTACCTATAGATTTCTAACAGACTGATCTCAACTTTCCTATTTGAGACAATGTCTTTCACTAAGGGAAGGTCATTCCGTGTGTCCACTTTTAAAAACATAAAATATATGGTACAAAGAACACAGGAATATTAATCAATGTGACTTTTAGGGATATAGGGGACAAATAAACCTCCCTCTCTCCTCCTCCTGAGTTCAAAACATATTGAGAAACAATTTGCAAGTTAAAATACCACCAGCTTTATTTAAGACAAATTGTGTGGCTTGAAATCTTCAGCCAAAAGGGCTTGATAATATTCACCCCTAATTAAACAGAATTACCACCTATTCTGTGGGGCAGTAGGACAATCCCATACTTCCCCTGAGGAATATGCTTCTGGCCATGTGGAAAGGTGAGGCTGTCCCCTGGAGGAAGGCTGACTCTCAACAGAGGGAAAGAAGAAAGGGCTGAGCCACAGACTAGTTCAGTCTCACAAATCAGCTAAGTCACTGTACCTCCCAAGGTGGTGGAGGGTGGAAAGACCAGGAGTTTTCTTCTTACTGAGGACTTTCCTCATGGAACCATGAAAAGTGGGGTGTGAGGGCTTGCAACGCTGTTATTCTCACCACCACTATCATCACTAACACCACAACCACCTTTTTGTGAGGGCTTATAATGTGTGATGTATTAACTGCTTATCATGCATTATCTCTAACTTAATCCTCACAGTGACACTTTATGGCAATAATTAGAATCTCCATTTTACAAAAAAATTAATTGGATGACAAAGTTTGGGAAATCGCTCAGAGATGCATAGATGGTTGTATATGCTAGACTTATCGCTTCTATTCTTTAATTGCCAGGATGACACTTCTATAACTTAAAGAAATGGCAATCAAATGGCAAAAGTATAAATATATTTTTAACATTGACTAGTATTTTCTTCAGCTAAAAAAGAGAACTATTGATTTTAAATCACTCTTTCAATGTTATTGGTTATAAAAATACAATGATACAAATCACACAGGTAGAATAATGGATAAATATTTTTTAAAAGTTGGCTCAAAGACCATTTAGCTAGCTACGTATATCATTTATCTGTACAAATGTCCTGATATTTGCTTGCATTTTATATAATTAGTGTTTCTTATAGTCATTTGCCTTCCCAGAATAGTTTCTTCCCAAGTATCTTTGCAGTATAAAATTTAACTAAGTGCAAGCCTTCAGACCCTTTGTTTTCTTTAATATTGTTCTTAGGTGAATTATTAGAAAGTTATTTTCTCTGCATTTCTATGCAATATGCATTACATATTGTGATTTAGGATACTCATGTATGCTAACATGAAATAAAATTTCCATAATACATATGCTTACTGTTTGCACTGTACACCAAAAATTCACATTTTCCCTATTCATTCTTTATTTCATTCTTTATTTAAAATGCTTGTCAAAACTTGCCAGATTGGATTTTTGTTTCACCCTTGATGTGTGACCCACACTGTCCCGGACCGCAATGTTTTTTGTTTTTTGTTTTCCATTAGGGACTCTTGGCTGCAAAGTCAAAAATCACATTCTCCCTTCACTTTCCACTCATGTTTTACCCCCTACCAAAAAAACTCACTTGTTCATTCACAATCTCTCTGCCTCATACTACAGAACTTAATTCAACAAGTATTTTGTGAGCTTTACACTTTTTCAGGAACTGTGTCAGGAACTGAATCCATCAGAATTGTCAATGTCTGTGTCCTGGGAGTGAGAAATGAATTGTGCAGTGTTGATAATAGTGAGATTGGATTACCTTGTGCAGCCTTTTCCAAATTGAGCTCTGTCGATATTTCCTTTGCCAATCCCCATTAACTGACACGAGAGCACCTAACTCAATTTTGCAGACGTCTTATATTAGATAGTAGTAGGAAATAGATGATTGTCAGCTGTCTAGTGTCAGTGGGTAAATTTTAATCCACAAAGACTGACACAGAGTTTTACCTTGATGTTTTGATGAAATCATCCTTGATTTTTTTTAACATCTTTATTGGAGTATAATTGCTTTACAATGTTGTGTTAGTTTCTGCTTTATAACAAAGTGAATCGGTTATACATATACATATGCTCCCATATCTCTTCCCTCATGCGTCTCCCTCCCTCCCACCCTCCCTATCCCACAGCTCTAGGTGGTCAAAAAGGACAGAGCTGATCTCCCTGTGCTATGAGGCTGCTTCCCACTAGCTATCTATTTTACGTTTGGGGGTGTATACATGTCCATGCCACTCTCTCACTTTGTCACAGCTTACCCTTACCCCTCCCCATATCCTCAGTCCATTCTCTAGTGGTCTGTATCTTTATTCCCTTCTTGCCCCTAGGCTCTTCATGACCTTTTTTTCCCTTAGATTCCATATATATGTGTAAGCATACAGTATTTGTTTTTCTCTTTCTGACTTACCTCACTCTGTATGATAGTCTCTAGGTCCATCCACCTCATTACAAATAACTCAATTTCATTCCTTTTTATGGCTGAGTAATATTCCATTGTATGTATGTGCCACATCTTCTTTATCCATTCATCCGATGATGGACACTTAGGTTGCTTCTATGTCCTGGCTATTGTAAATAGAGCTGCAATGACCATTTTGGTACATGACTCTTTTTGATTATGGTTTTCTCAGGGTATGTGCCCAGTAGTGGGATTGCTGGGTCATATGGTAGCTCTATTTTTAGTTTTTTAAGGAACCTCCATACTGTTCTCCATAGTGGCTGTATCAATTTACATTCCCACCCACAGTGCAAGAGGGTTCCCTTTTATCCATACTCTTTCCAGCATTTATTGTTTGTAGATTTTTTGATGATGGCCATTCTGACCGGTGTGAGATGATATCTCATTGTAGTTTTGATTTGCATTTCTCTAATGATTAATGATGTTGAGCATTCTTTCATGTGTTTGTTGGCAAACTGTATATCTTCTTTGGAGAAATGTCTATTTAGGTCTTCTGCCCATTTTTGGATTGGGTTTTTGTTTTTTTGATATTGAGCTGCATAAGCTGCATGTAAATTTTGGAGATTAATCCTTTGTCAGTTGCTTCATTTGCAAATATTTTCTCCCATTCTGAGGGGAAAAGAAGAAGTAAAGCTGTCACTATTTGCAGATGACATGATACTATACATAGAGAATCCTAAAGATGCTACCAGAGAGCTACTAGAGCTAATCAATGAATTTGATAAAGTAGCAAGATACAAAATTAATGCACAGAAATCTCTGGCATTCCTATACACTAATGATGAAAAATCTGAAAGTGAAATTAATAAAATACTCCCATTTACCATTGCAACAAAAAGAATGAAGTATCTAGGAATAAACCTACCTGAGGAGACAAAAGACCTGTATGCAGAAAATTATAGGGCACTGATAAAAGATATTAAAGATGATACAAGTATATGGAGAGATATACCATATTCTTGGGTTGGAAGAATCAACATTGTGAAAATAAGTGTACTACCCAAAGCAATCTACAGATTCAATGCAATCCCTATCAAACTACCACTGGCATTTTTCTCAGAACTAGAACAAAAAGTTTCACAATTTGTATGGAAGCGCAAAAGACCCCGAATTGCCAAAGCAATCTTGAGAAAGAAAAACGGAGCTGGAGGAATCAGACTCCCTGACTTCAGACTATACTACAAAGGTACAGTAATCAAGACAGTATGGTATTGCCACAATAACAGAAGTATAGATCAATGGAACAGGATAGAAAGCCCAGAGATAAACCCACGCACATGTGGTCACCTTACCTTTGATAAAGGAGGCAAGAATATACAGTGGAGAAAAGACAACCTCTTCAATAAGTGGTGCTGGGAAACCTGGACAACTACATGTAAAAGAATGAAATTAGAACACTCCCTAACACCATACACAAAAATAAACTCAAAATGGATTAAAGACCTAAATGTAAGGCCAGACACTATAAAACTTTTAGAGGAAAACAGGCAAAACACTCTATGACATAAATCACAGTAAGATCCTTTTTGACCCACCTCCTAGAGAAATGGAAATAAAAACAAAAATAAACAAATGGGACCTAATGAAACTTAAAAGCTTTTGCACAGCAAAGAAAACCATAAACATCCTTGATTTTTGATCCCCTTTAATTTGGTTTGATATATAATTCTAGGGTGAAAAAGGAATACAATTTTAAAAGATTGGGTATCTCTTTTGGATTTTTATCCATTTGCCCACTGCATATGCATTCACCTTTCTTTTCTTCTGTAAGTCTAGGAAGGCTGAATCTTGTACCTATCTAACTTCCTAGCTCTCTGGCTAGGTGGGGTGCCCGAGTTTGGCCAGGGAGAGGCAATAGCAGGGGTGCAGGAGGTGGAAGTGAGAGGTCTGGATGTTTCACCCATTTGTCCTCCTTGCTCTGGAGCTATGTGTCTACCAGTATCTACATACCCCCAGGACTAAATATCCACTGGGAAGTACCCACTCCATGGTTTCAACATCCCTGTAGCTACTTCCTCCCCTGCTCCTTCGGTATCAGTGATGATCATATCTTGCCATGTTGCTGGATTCAGAATGCTTATCCTCTCCAGCCCATGCATCTCCAAATAGCCTTTTCATTAAAATCTGTTCATGTGAACCATTTAAGTGAATTTTTTATTCTTGTTAGGATTTGATTCACACAGTATTTATTTTTTTTCTCTTTAAGTTAAAAAAATTGGCTTAAAGCATTTTAGGATAGGCTTGACTTTAATACAATCTTCTGCACTATTTGAAAGCAACTGAGAAAGAATTAGTCCTAGATGGCATCATGGGTGATCTGAGGCTTTACCTCATTTTGCTCTTAAGAACCAGTTTTTCTCTTTACCATTCTATCTTAAAACATGAAAGGAGAGGGGCAAAGAGGTAATTCTTAAAATGTGGAGTCCGTACATTTTTATATGTGATATTTTTCTATTATGATAATGTTAATGGAATTTAAGCTAAGTGGTTAATCTAGTGGACATCAGTGTGGACCTAAGTTATAATAAGTACAGAGGTGTTGTATAAACATGTTTATAATGTTTAGTTGTTTTAAATGTAATAGAAAGCATTGATTCTGTGATCTGTAAGTATATTTCTGAATTGTATCTGATAATCTATGTCTGGTTCTTTTATCTGCCTAGTTTGTTTCCTAGTATCTTTGTAAAAGAATGAGCCAGCATCATCTCTCCTCTCTCTCTCTGTCTCTTTCTCTCTGTTGGTGTGCACCTGTATGCTTAAGCACTCAGACAAATATAAAGAATTAATGTGATTTCTACAGGCAGATTTACCATTTCTTTAATTACCTACATTGTAACATTCTGTGTGCAATTTTAGTCCTTTTCTAAGTGAAAAGTCATTTTTGTATAAATAACTGGTTATTATTATGGATCATAAATAGATTGCATGTATTATGTAAACGATTCTAGGAATCCTATCTTGTTTTTTCATGTTTTATGCTTGATAGTATCAATTCTTTTTATTTACACCTAACATATTTATGTTTATTTTGAAAGGTATTATCTGGCTTAATATTTTTTTTTATTTTAATAGATCTTTATTGAAGCATAATTGCTTCACAATACTGTATTAATTTCTGTTGCATAACAAAGCAAATCAGCCATATGCATACACATGTCCTCATATCCCCTCCCTCTTGAGCCTCCCTCCCATCCTCCCTATCCCACCTCTCTAGGTCACCGCAAAGCACCAAGCCAATCTCCCTGTGCTATGCTGCTGCTTCCCACCATCCAACTATATTACATTCAGTAGTGTATATATGTTGATGCTACTCTCACTTCGCGCCAGCTTCCACCTCCCACCCCATGTCCTCAAATCCATTCTCTATGTCTACCTCTTTATTCCTGCCCTGCAACTAAGTTCATCAGTACCTTTTTTTTTTTAGATTCCACATATATGCAGTAGCATATGGTATTTGTTTTTCTCTTTCTGACTTCACTCTCTATGACAGACTCTAGGTCCATCCACCTCACTACAAATAACTCAATTTCATTTCTTTTTATGGCTGAGTAATATTCCATTATATATATGTGCCACACCTTCTTTATCCATTCATCTGTGGATGGACATTTAGATTGGTTCCACATCCTGGCTATTGTAAACAGTTCTGCAGTGAGCATTGTGGTACATGTCTCTTCTTGAATTATGGTTTTCTCAAGGTATATGCCCAGTAGTGGAATTGCTGGGTCATATTGTAGTTCTATTTTTAGTTTTTTTAAAGGAAACTCCATACTGTTTTCCATAGTGGTTGTATCAATTTACATTCCCACTAACAGGGCAGGAGGGTTCCCTTTTCACCACACCCTTTCCAGCATGTATTGTTTCTAGATGTTTTGATAACGACCATTCTAACCAGCATGAGGTGATACCTCATTGTGGTTTTGATTTACATTTCTCTAATAATTAGTGATGTTGAGCATCTTTCCTTGTACCTCTTAGCCATCTGGACATCTGGACATCTTTGTCTTGTGCTGGATCTTAAAGGAAGAGCTTTAGGTTTTCACCATTGAGTATGATATTAGCTGTGGGTTTGTCATATATGACCTTTATTGTGTTAAACATAATTATATGTTCCTGCTATACACACTTTATTGAGAATTTTTATCATAAATGGGTGTTGAATTTTGTCAAATGCTCTTTCTGCATATATTGAGATATCATATGGTTTTTATCCTTTGTTTTTTTAATGTGGTGTATCATGGTTCATTCAATCTTAATGCACTGTTCAGAATATGAATAATATTGAGGATTTAGCAACATTGAACCAAACAATTTTACTTAGGGAATTTGCTCCCACTTTGCAGAATAATGTGCTAATTACTATTATGGTATTGTAAAACCTCAGGTATCATATTCTGTGAATGTATATTTTTAGGTAATAAAATATTAATCATTCCTGGCTATTCTGACAGTCTACAACACAATGTGTTGTGCAAAAACAGCCTCTGAAGAACTCCCTGTTTAGACATATAATCTGCCTTTCTCCAGTTGCTTCTGCACTTTCTCTCACCTCTTTTCTTTGCTGATCCCCACAGAGTTAATCTTCTGCTACCTGGATACTTCTCAACCATTATCTCCCTTCCTATCTTGTCCTATTGCTAGCTGAGAACAAAATTGACAGAGGTGAGACTGACAATGGCAATAGGCAAAAGAAGGATAAATAAACTTTATAAACATCTCTCATTCAAAATCCACTGATTTTTTGCTTAGTTCCAGGGATCATGAATCCCAGGCAACATTTATTATCTCATGTCCTCTCTTCAGAGGTCTGTTCATTAGCCTCAGTTTTCAAGAGTCTACCTAAATTCCTTTAATGAAAAAATATGATCTTAGGAAACAAAAGAAAGAGAGATATGATATGCCCATGAGAGTTTACTCAATCTTCTATGATTTTTCTCAATCTCCTGAATCTTTGCCCCAGTAAATCTGAAAGAATTACTGAATTCCAAGTTTCTATCACCCAATTTGAGAATTCTGAGGGCATTTATATATATATATATATATATATATATATATATATATATATGGAAACACAGCCTTTGGAAACTTGAAATTAAAATTATTTTATTTTCTAAGACAATAAATTCTGGGATTCTTAATCAGCTTTCTATTAATCAAGAAAAATTACCTTTGTAAAGTCAAGAATAAATTCCAATAAATATATCCATTCTATGCAGGGCTGTACAATTTATAGAGAAAAGAGAACCTTCCTCTTTAATTAGATGGTACTTGTTAGATATGTTTCTGTATGTCCTTGAGACGCAATTGTGACCAGTATATGATGGCTTATACCAGTGGGATATCTCACTTTTTTGTAAGATTCAAGAATTGGTTAGTCTGCAATGTTCTCTCAAAAGCATGAAATTTTAATATTTAAAACTATTACTAGAAAGGTGAGCATATAAAAATGCTTAAATCTACTTCTTTGATTTTATATAAAATCTATGTATCTATTTATATACAAATCCTCATAGATATATAGATCCTTCTCCAAATAAAAGTTTTTAAGTCCAATATTCAGATATTTTGGTTTTTTGGGTAGTATTATTATTTGGCCTTTATAAAACTTTCAACCTTTATAAAAAGTTCAGTTCCTTGAAAATTTCAGCAAATGGCTATCAAAAGCTTATGTATTTGTGACCATAAGCTTTATATCAAACTTTACCCCTGTTATATGATAATATATAAAGGAATCAAACCATATTTTCTTATAGTGATTTCCAATGAAGATCCATATGGGTGGTATTCTAGGCAAAACTTTTAGTAATTTTTAGAGTATATTTTCACCATTATAAAGAAAAATATTTTTTTGTTTGTGTGCAGTAAGATTGAATTATTTGGTGATTCATATTATTATGTAAAATTGAGAGGTATATATTTCAGATATGCAAAAGAATAGTTTCTTTGAAACAAAGGTTGTCAGAGATTATTTCTATCCACCTGAGTGAGAAAATTGCATGTGTTAATTTTGAATGATCTTTCTTTGATCTTTTTAAGTTTAACACTGAAATGAAGCAAAACTACTGAAACCTGGTACTTAGGTTCCTCCAGGCAACTCATGAACTAACTTGCTTAAGTTAACTCCCCCTTCACTTGTTTTCATTATGATTCTCCTTTTTTTCTCTCTCTACATATTCTCATTAAACTTACAGTCACTAGTCATCTTCCTTTAGGGGTTTTATGGAGTCCATTATCACCTGCCAGTTCATTCAGAAAGTCCACATGGGCACACAATGGTGAAATTACTCTCTTTTAGCATTTCCTATAAGAATTGCCAATTATAAGAACCTGGCTGTTTCTCAACACTTCTGTTGTGTTCATTGCCTTTACAAATAAAAATGTCAAGCTATAGGATGTTAGATTTGGGGAGGAGAGGGTTAAGAAGTCAAATAATCTTGATCTTTATTTAGTGGATGGGAAGACCAAAAATCCCAGAGAAATGATGTTTAAATTCATGCAAAAAGTTAATACAAATAACAGCTTCATCCAACAATTTTGAAGATATATCTATTTATAGTAAATGTAGGTTAATGTGTTTAAATATTTGTTAAAGGACAGTTACATTCTTTTTAGACTGTTAGTTTTCTGCTTGTCATCAAATTTGTATTCACAGTGTGGTTTTGAAATATTTCATGATAACATTCAAGAACTTAGCAACATCAAGGAGTCTTGATAAATTAATCCACTTTGAGTGAGTAATTTTCTCTCTCCTTGTGATGCATTCCAACTTTCTGAAATATTCCCCGTATCTCACTCTCAGTAAGTTGAACGTGAATGATTGAGGGGTGTTAATAACCCTCAGGTATCCAGATGGTAGAAAATGGCCTTTGGGCAGACTCATGTTATATTGCTATTAACATGACTAAGTGATAGAAATTAGGTAAAATGATTCCTAAGCAAAATTCATGCAGGTAGAAAAACTGATGTTAGCTTTTGATATTGGCCTAGAGCCACACATGTTAAAGACAGCTATGAGGAATCTGAAGGACTTGCTTGTAAGCTGTAACTACAGTAAAATTAGAATCTTCTTCCAAAGTTGTTTTTCTGATAATTACTTGAAAGAAAAAACTTTACAATCACTCGAGTCAGATAAAATATGACATCAATAGGGTACATATTTTTAACATTTAAGATTAATTTTAAAACTTACTTTCAACACTTTTAAAAATAACAAATACAATTGGATATCACAAAATGATGTGTATAAGGCATCCAAACCACAACAGAAATTAAATGTTATTGGCACTTAGAATTTACATTACTTTGTAAAAGTTTGATTTTGTGAGGATGGCAAAAATACGATTATTCTAGAATATTTAAAAAATAGGGGCTTCCCTGGTGGCGCAGTGGTTGAGAGTCTGCCTGCCGATGCAGGGGACAGGGGTTCGTGCCCCGGTCTGGGAAGATCCCACATGCCGCGGAGTGGCTGGGCCTGTGAACCATGGCCGCTGAGCCTGCGCATCCGGAGCCTGTGCTCCACAATGGGAGAGGCCACAACAGTGAGAGGCCCGCGTAATGCAAAATAATAATAATAATAATAATAATAATAATAATACCTCCTAGATATAAACAAACAGAAAGAATAATGTTGGCCAATACTTAAATTTGTATATTAACTATTAAAACTACATATGATAAAACATCAATATTCACTAAGGTATAATTTGATGACAGATGGGAAAGTTGTTACATACTTAACCACAGAGCTGACACATGTTATTCTAATAAAATGACAAACTCCTGAGCTCTAGTTTCTAACCCCCTATGATTATTTTCTTTATGGCTTCCTATATTAGCACTTCTTCCCACTCTATTTTTGGTGACATAGAGAACCACACAGGAGCAAAAATGCACTGTATCCAACCTTCCCATAGGTTGAAAAAGGATCATTGCCTTATTTGGATCCTTTTTCAGCCACCTTTAGAGGAAATATATTTGCTTGTAGCAGACTTGTAATTTTTATGCAATTGTTAAAATAAAATATTTTGTAATAAGTAGCACTATTTACTTTCACATTTCACTACCAAAGAGTTGCCAGTAGTCTTTAGAAATAGTGGTAACATGGAAAAGAGAATCAGACAGAAAATCGATATTATGGCCCAACAAACAATCCTAGTTTTAGAATCTTTCTAAAACATCATGAAATCTATTTTTCAGTTATAAATAAGGTATAGATCATAAATTACTTTTGCCATAAAATATGGGTAGAAATATCAAGTATGATAGAACCTAACAAAATATATGTGCCTGTTTGAATAATTGTTCTTCCTACAGTACAAAAATATAATGACAGGCATGTAGTCCTCTGTTAAATCCATGTCATATTGTATCCCCCCACTAAAATGCATATTTATTATGTTTATATGATCTTAAGATATGTTAGAAAATATATTGTGAATAAAGTCATATTAAATAAAATAAATGAAGTAATTGTATGAGATATTTGGCCATTGTGAATAACAGTATGAATAGTTCAGAATTTAAAATACTCATGCTGGACAGATCATCCAAAATGAAAATAAATAAGGAAACACAAGCTTTAAATGATACATTAAACAAGATGGACTTAATTGATATTTATAGGACACTCCATCCAAAAACAACAGAATACACATTTTTCTCAAGTGCTCATGGAACATTCTCCAGGATAGATCATATCTTAGGTCACAAATCAAGTTTTGGTAAATTTAAGAAAATTGAAATTGTATCAAGTATCTTTTCTGACCACAACACCATGAGACTAGATATCAATTACAGGAAAAGATCTGTAAAAAATACAAACACATGGAGGCTAAACAATACACTACTTAATAATGAAGTGATCACTGAAGAAATCAAAGAGGAAATAAAAAAATACCTAGAAACAAATGACAATGGAGACACAACGACCCAAAACCTGTGGGATGCAGCAAAAGCAGTTCTAAGGGGGAAGTTTATAGCAATACAAGCCCACCTTAAGAAGCAGGAAACATCTCAAATAAACAACCTAACCTTGCACCTCAAGCAATTAGAGAAAGAAGAACAAAAAAACCCCAAAGCTAGCAGAAGGAAAGAAATCATAAAAATCAGATCAGAAATAAATGAAAAAGAAATGAAGGAAACAATAGCAAAGATCAATAAAACTAAAAGCTGGTTCTTTGAGAAGATAAACAAAATAGATAAACCACTAGCCAGACTCATCAAGAAAAAAAGGGAGAAGACTCAAATCAATAGAATTAGAAATGAAAAAGGAGAGGTAACAACTGACACTGCAGAAATAAAACAGATCATGAGAGATTACTACAAGCAACTCTATGCCAATAAAATGGACAATCTGGAAGAAATGGACAAATTCTTAGAAATGCACAACCTGCCAAGACTGAATCAGGAAGAAATAGAAAATATGAACAGACCAATCACAAGCACTGAAATTGAAACTGTGATTAAAAAATCTTCCAACAAAGAAAAGCCCAGGACCAGATGGCTTCACAGGCGAATTCTATCAAACATTTAGAGAAGAGCTAACACCTATCCTTTTCAAACTCTTCCAAAATATAGCAGAGGGAGGAACACTCCCAAACTCCTTCTACGAGGCCACCATCACCTTGATACCAAAACCAGACAAGGATGTCACAAAGAAAGAAAACTACAGGCCAATATCACGGATGAACATAGATGCAAAAATCCTCAACAAAATACTAGCAAACAGAATCCAACAGCACATTAAAAGGATCATACACCATGATCAAGTGGGGTTTATTCCAGGAATGCAAGGATTCTTCAATATATGCAAATCTATCAATGTGATAAACCATATTAACAAATTGAAGGAGAAAAACCATATGATCATCTCAATAGATGCAGAGAAAGCTTTTGACAAAATTCAACACCCATTTATGATAAAAACCCTGCAGAAAGTAGGCATAGAGGGAACTTTCCTCAACATAATAAAGGCCATATATGACAAGCCCACAGCAAACATCATCCTCAATGGTGAAAAACTGAAAGCATTTCCACTAAGATCAGGAACAAGACAAGGTTGCCCACTCTCACCACTCTTATTCAACATAGTTTTGGAAGTTTTAGCCACAGCAATCAGAGAAGAAAAGGAAATAAAAGGAATCCAAATCGGAAAAGAAGAAGTAAAGCTGTCACTGTTTGCAGATGACATGATCCTATACATAGAGAACCCTAAAGATGCTACCAGAAAACTACTAGAGCTAATCAATGAATTTGGTAAAGTGGCAGGATACAAAATTAATGCACAGAAATCTCTGGCATTCCTATATACTAATGATGAAAAATCTGAAAGTGAAATCAAGAAAACACTCCCATTTACTATTGCAACAGAAAGAATAAAATATCTAGGAATAAACCTACCTAAGGAGACAAAAGACCTGTATGCAGAAAATTATAAGACACTGATGAAAGAAATTAAAGATGATACAAATAGATGGAGAGATACACCATGTTCTTGGATTGGAAGAATCAACATTGTGAAAATGACTCTACTACCCAAAGCAATCTATAGATTCAATGCAATCCCTATCAAACTACCACTGGCATTTTTCACAGAACTAGAACAAAAAATTTTGCAATTTGTATGGAAACACAAAAGACCCCGAATAGCCAAAGCAATCTTGAGAACGAAAGAAGTAACTGGAGGAATCAGGCTCCCTGACTTCAGACTATACTACAAAGCTACAGTTATCAAGACGGTATGGTACTGGCACAAAAACAGAAAGATAGATCAATGGAACAGGATAGAAAGCCCAGAGATAAACCCATGCACATATGGACACCTTATCTTTGATAAAGGTGGCAGGAATGTACAGTGGAGAAAGGACAGCCTCTTCAATAAGTGGTGCTGGGAAAACTGGACAGATACATGTAAAAGTATGAGATTAGATCACTCCCTAACACCATACACAAAAATAAGCTCAAAATGGATTAAAGACCTAAATGTAAGGCCAGAAACTATCAAACTCTTAGAGGAAAACATAGGCAGAACACTCTATGACATATATCACAGCAAGATCCTTTCTGACCCACCTCCTAGAGTAATGGAAATATAAAACAAAAATAAACAAATGGGACCTAATGAAACTTCAAAGCTTTTGCACAGCAAAGGAAACCATAAACAAGACCAAAAGACAACCCTCAGAATGGGAGAAAATATTTGCAAATGAAGCAACCGACAAAGGATTAATCTCCAAAATTTACAAGCAGCTCATGCAGCTCAATAACAAGAAAACAAACAACCCAATCCAAAAATGGGCAGAAGACCTAAATAGACATTTCTCCAAAGAAGATATACAGACTGCCAACAAACACATGAAAGAATGCTCAACATCATTAATCATTAGAGAAATGCAAATCAAAACTACAATGAGATATCATCTCACACCAGTCAGAATGGCCATCATCAAAAAATCTAGAAACAATAAATGCTGGAGAGGGTGTGGAGAAAAGGGAACCCTCTTGCACTGCTGGTGGGAATGTGAATTGGTTCAGCCACTATGGAGAACAGTATGGAGGTTCCTTAGAAAACTACAAATAGAACTACCATATGACCCAGCAATCCCACTACTGGGCATATACCCTGAGAAAACCAAAATTCAAAAAGAGTCATGTACCAAAATGTTCATTGCAGCTCTATTTACAATAGCCCGGAGATGGAAACAACCTAAGTGTCCATCATCGGATGAATGGATAAAGAAGATGTGGCACATATATACAATGGAATATTACTCAGCCATAAAAAGAAATGAAATTGAGCTATTTGTAATGAGGTGGATAGACCTAGAGTCTGTCATACAGAGTGAAGTAAGTCAGAAAGAAAAAGACAAATACCGTATGCTAACACATATATATGGAATTTAAGAAAAGAAATGTCATGAAGAACTTAGGGGTAAAGCAGGAATAAAGACGGAGACCTCCTAGAGAACGGACTTGAGGTTATGGGGAGGGGGAAGGGTGAGCTGTGACAGGGCGAGAGAGAGTCATGGGCATATACACACTAACAAACATAGTAAGGTAGATAGCTAGTGGGAAGCAGCCGCATGGCACAGGGATATTGGCTCGGTGCTTTGTGACAGCCTGGAGGGGTGGGATAGGGAGGGTGGGAGGGAGGGAGACGCAAGAGGGAAGACATATGGAACATATGTTTATGTATGACTGATTCACTTTGTTATAAAGCAGAAACTAACACACCATTGTAAAGCAATTATACCCCAATAAAGATGTTAAAAAAATAAAAAAAAATTAAAAAAATAAAATAAAATAAAATACTCATGTCTCAACAGATAGAGAATTATACAAATAGCAGACTCATATTTCCTCTTCACTAACCTGTCTCCACATAGCAATTTTATATTTTTAAAATAAATTTATTTATTTATTGGCTGCGTTGGGTCTTCATTACTGTGTGCAGGCTTTCTCTAGTTGCGGCGCGTGGGGACTACTTTTCGTTGCAGTGCAGAGGCTTCTCACTGTGGTGGCTTCTCTTGTTGCAGATCATGGGCTCAAGGCTCATGGGCTTCAGTAGTTGTAGCATGCAGGCTCAGTAGTTGTGGATCCCAGGCTCCAGAGCGCAGCTCAGTAGTTGTGGCACATGGTCTTAGTTGTGCCGCAGCATGTGGGATCTTCCCGGAACAGGGCTCGAACCCATGTCCCCTGCATTGGTAGGTGGATTCCTAACCACTGTGCCACCAGGGAAGTCCAGAGAATTCATTCAGCTTTGCTTGACACTTTACACTAAATAAGTTCCAGGGACTACAAATACTAAGTATAAATTTGAATATAGAAGCCAAAAAGAATTGCTGTATTATATACTGAATTTGAATAGGCAATCAAAATGTAAATTGGTAACAATCATATTGTTTTCTATTGGAAACTTCCATTTTTCTGTGGAAATTTTTGCATTTTATACACTGAGATAAACACAAGTACATGGTTTGCTCACCTGTGCAAGCAGTGAGTAGAACCCTGCCAGCATCTCCTTTGATGCTGGAAAGCACTTTGGCGTAGGGAGTATCCAAGATTGGGTGGAGCTCAGAGGGGAAAGGTCAATGGTGTCAATCTCTACATTTGTGAAACAAATCCTAATAATTATTTGCTCTCATAGTCTATTTTATTTGTAGATACAGAACTATCACATGCTACAATTTTATAGTTAATTGCAAAACTCAGCTGTAATATATGAAATAAATATCTCATCCTTTTGTTATTCTATATCTGAGCAACAGATGTACATCATACAGTTTATGCTTTACAGCATATTTTCATCTATTTATTGTGAGTTGAATCAACCTGTGTTTTCAAAGTGATGGATTATGAATGTGGTCACCCTTGGACCACCAAATTGTTAGAGTGTTAACAGGACAGATTGGGCAGTTTGGGCAATCAATTCTTAACTTTTGCTTTTGAGGTGGGAGAATGTCGTAATTCTATTTATTTTAAAATGTGATAGCCCTGAGATAGTTGGCTTGGAGACTTAAAAGAAGGAGATGTTTTCTATTCTTTATAATCCTCTGAGTAACAGGCAGTACTATTCTGAAGTTGTCAGTACCCAGTTGAGTATAATTCTCAAATTTTAATGAGTAAAATTGATATAACTTCTTTAATGTTTTGTAGAGCAGCTTATAATTGAGATTTTTATGTTTCTTAGGGGTAAAAAAGGTGACTTGCTTGTAACTATAACCTCAATATTTAGCATATAGTAGTTATTCCATACTTACTGTAAAGTAAGTCTACAGACTTTTCATGTGCCTACTTAGTGCTTTATGTTTATTACTTATCTTCCTAAAGACTCTATAAGGTAGGCTATATTTTTATTATTTTTGTTTTACTTTTTCTTGTTGTTTTCTCTAAACTTTAAGCACATTTCCCTGTTTGCCCAGTTATTCATGACAAAGTCAGTAATGTAAAGTCTATCATATTCCAAATCTTAGGCAGCTTCTTTTGAGCTACATTGGGTCAAATAGATACTGCTCCTGGAAAAAGATGATGGATGTTAAGGATGAAGGAGGTGATGAATGAAGTCAGGAAGCCAGAGACTGGTTTGAAATTCTGTCCCACAACTTTCCATTATACAGACATGGGAGATGACTTTAAAAAATAAGAAGAAGAATCCTGCTGTTCTTCCTGGACAACATTCTTCACTCTCCTGCCTGATCCCACCAGTTTGCTGATGACACCAAAACATCTTGCTTCGAATTCTCTCCTGAGTTTCAAAAGACTCAGTGCCCATCCACCTTTTACCAAGAATTTCCATGACAAATAATCCCAAATCCTGGCTGCCTCATGAGACCCGTCAAAGGTGGTCTCTGGCCTAGATCATACCAGAGTTTGCTGCAGCCCTTGAGTGCACAGATCTGGACTTGAGCCTTTGTCTGGTGGCATCAGTCTCCTGGTTTGTTTCCAAACTTGTTCTCCAAACTTTCCCTTGCTTGCTTTCCACTATCATCATATTATACAGTTACTAACTCAGGAGAGGATTCTATGCCCTTTCACTGCACTGTCTTTCTAAAGCACTTGTATTCTACTTTAAAACACTTAGAAACTCCCCTGTCTACATGATCAGTTTCAAATTCCTAAGAAAGGTACTTTCACAATCTGCTTTCAAACTACTTACCAAGCTCAGGCCCTGTTCCTCCTAAGCTTACCCACCCCCATACCAGCAAAGATTAATGCCTCTCACACCGTTCTTTTTTAAAAAAAAAATACATGTCCCTTTGCATTTATGGTTCTTTTTGTCATGTGGCCTCTTTTCTGTCACCCAGAATCAGAACCACACATTACTTTCTTTTTCTGCTATGCTTCCTGCATACCCTTGGACCTCCATCTATAAACCCACAGTACCTTTTTATAACACCAAAACACTTTTTATAATTATTTCTATATGAAAAATTTTTCATAATTTTTTATACTCCCTGTGTCTATAGACATGTCATTTAATCTGTGTCAGTTTTCTCATTCTTAAAATGGCAATGACATTACTGCCTACTTTATAGGTATGTAAAATTGAAGATATGATACATGCAAAACAAAATGTCCAGCACACAGTGAGTGCTCAATAAATATTCTGAGTAATATTCATGTGCTTATCCCTATTAGAAATATTATTACTCCACAAAACTATGAATTCCTTGAAGAAAAGATAATATTTATCTTTGTAACTACAAGAAATCTCATCATTATTGGCACATAATATGTGCTCAATACATTTTTACAAATTAGTTATTATTCCTTAACGCTTCAATGGCACTAATTTTTAATCCTGTTTCTCTTTTCAGAAAGTATGGATTGTACAAATACCAATGTAAATTGGATGATGTAATCACTGTTAAGTAGTTATTTAAAGCATGTTGCAAACGACTGCATACAGCATATACCTGTGAAGCAGCACCATTCAACTGTTCTACCTTTAGTTGGAAATCTTAGTGGTCACTCTTCTACCAAACTAATTTTGCAAGTATTTACTAATATCAACCAACTCAGTTACAAGCCTGAATGTTGTTTGGGGCACCACTTTATAAAAAAGATGTTAATTTAAGTGAAAGGATTAAATGGCTTAATGTTACTATTAGCAGTTTTAAACCCAAGCCCCTATCATGGTCGTGGTTTATTTAATCCGTTCTATTAATGACCACCCTACCCAGTTACCAGTATGGAGGTCAGTAGAGTGGTCTAATTGCGATTATACAGAAAAACACTGAGTGGTATTGAACACATGGAAAGAGGTGTTCCTCCTTGTTTGGCTTCTTTCCCATGTGCCTGATTTTTCTGGGTACCATGTTTCTAGGCTACAATAAACAAGCCTCTAACTGCTTTGCCTAGTCCTCTGTGGGCCTCCATCCCGCTTATCGCCTATTCTCAGCACAGCACATCTAGTGATCCCTTTGAATCATATGTCATGTCTTGGCACTCTTCTGTTTAAAAATCCCCAATGACTCCTAGCTTACCGGGAGCTCTAGCCACACTGGCTTTTCTCATGTTCACAAACAGGGCAGGCATACACCCACCACAAAACCTTTGCCTTTGCTCTCTCCACTTCCCTAAAGCTCTTCCCCCAGACCTCTCCATTCACCCCCGTAAGTCTTAGCTCACAAGTAACTTCACAAGACTTTTCCTGAATTGACCCTGTTTAAAAATTGAGATCACTACCACCTTCTCCAGCATTTTCTGGTTCTTTTTCTTATATTTTTTCATATAACACATATCATCACATATTCTTAATATAGCAATATCATCACATATTTAATATTTAATACAGCACTTCATCAAATATTATTTTTTTACTTTTTTATTTTTTGCCCATCACTCCCCAACACCAAAATTTTAGCTCACTTCAGGCAAGGATTTTTGTCAATTTAGTTCACTCCTGAATTCCTATACTGATACATTACAGCCTCTCAATAAATACTGAATAAATGATTTAATTGATTAGTAAAAAAAGAAATGCAAGGATAATTAAGCTTAACTATTATGTTCCAAGTTTTAACATGTATTTCTGTACAACCATTACTTATAATAAATGATGTATAATTAACATATCTTTATCTACTTAGAATTAATAAATTAATAAACTAATAAATTCTAAATTGAATAAAATCTAAATTAACATAAATAATATTAAAGAGAATATGAGATAATATTTACACAACCTTAGTTTTTGACTTTTTTTTAAATTATTTTTTTATTATTTTTTTTTTTTGGTACGTGGGCCTCTCACTGTTGTGACCTCTCCCGTTGCAGAGCACAGGCTCCGGACGCGCAGGCTCAGCGGCCATGGCTCACGGGCCCAGTCGCTCCACGGCACGTGGGATCTTCCCGGACCGGGGCACGAACCCGTGTCCCCTGCATCGGCAGGTGGACTCTCAATCACTGCGCCACCAGGGAAGCCCAGTTTTTGACATTTTAATACAACCCAAGTCCTAGATTTTATGATAAAAGATGTTTATCTGACTAGACATATTTATCTATATAACAATAAAATAAAAGATGTCATAAATAAAATCTGAAGACCATTGTTAGACTTCAAAAATTATAATGTTCATTAAGGATTAAAATTCATAATAAAAAAGAAATATATAAAATTTTTATCAAATATAATATGATTGTTAAAAAAATTGTACCTACTTAAAGTGGACAATTTGATATTTTGGCATATGTATACATCTGTGAAACAATCACTGCACTCAAAATAATTAATATCTCCATCACTCCAAAAGTTTCCTTATGGCTCTTTGTAAAAAATCTCTTCCTCCCACCGATCCCCATGGCCCACTTACTGTCCCCAGAATGACACTATAAATTAGATCTCATTAAAGAAATAAGCTGATTTGAGGAGAATTGACCATGTTGAGCCTTCCAACCCATGACATGGTTTATCTCTCCATTTATTTAGATTTTCCTTAATTTCTCTCACCAGCTTTATAAATTTCAGTGTAAAGGTCTTTTACATCTTTTACAAGAGTATCTCTATTTCATATTTTGATGGTATTATAAAGGATATGTTTTTGTATTTTTAATTTCTAATTATTCATTGTGAGTACATAAAATATAATTTATTTTATATGTATTCTATATCTTACAGAATTCCTCAGTTTGTTCATTAATGGCTTCTACTAACTTTTTAGTAAATTCCATTAGATTCCTTACATAGACAAATACGTCATCTGTGAACAAAAGCATTTTATCTAATTTGGATGTCTTTTTTTTTTTCCTTGTCCTGTTTCATTAGCCAGAACTTCCAATATTGTGTTAGGTAGTAGCGATGTGAGTAGGCTTGCCTTTTCCCTGATTTGAGGCAGAATAATTCAGTCTTTCATCATTAATATGATATTAGTTGTAGGTTTTACATAGATCTTTTTTATCAGGTTAAGAAAGTTTGCTTCTATTCTTATTTTGCTGAGGCTTATTTTATTTTTTGGTCAGACAAATATCGCATGCTCTTCAAATTTCTGAAAGACTTTGTGGAGGACTAGTAATATTTCTTTTGTAAACACTTGGTTAATTTCATCAATGAAGTCATCCAAGAATGAATTTTTCTTTGTGAAAAGAAAAATTATTATCTATATCATCTTGAATGAATTTTGGCAGCTTTTGTCTTTCAAAGAATTTATCCACTTTATCTAGGTTGTTGAATTTATTGCCATAAAGTTGGTCATAATATTTCCTTATTATGTTTAATATCTGTAAGATCTATACTGATATGACCTCTCTTGATTCTGATATTAGTAACTCATGTTCTCTTTTTTTCTGTTCCTTTTTTTCTAATTCTTATTTATCTCAGGTGTTTATTTTAGACAGTTTCTGTTGCCATCTTTTCAAGTTCATTTATCTTTTTTCTGCAGGATCTAATCTGTTATGATCCTATCCAGTGTAGTTTTCGTTTCACGCATTGTGATTTTCATCTCTAGAAATTCAAGTTAGGCCTCCCCACTAGGTCTACTTAACTGTTTCATTAAATGGGATACAGTTTTAATAACTATTTTAAAACCTTTGACAGCTAATTCTAACATTTGTAACAGTTCTGGATCAGTTTCAATTCATTGATTTTTCTCCTGATTATTGATCATATCTTATTGCTTCTTTGCTTGCCTGGTAATTTTAGATTGTTGCTAGACATTGTGAATTTTTATGTTTTTATTACTATATATTGTTGAACTTTATTCTGGAATGTGGTTGTTGCTTATAAACAGATTGATCCTACTGTGTCTTGCCTTTAAGATTTGTCAGACAACTACATAGAGCTGTTTAATCCAGGGCTAGTCATTCCCCACACTGATGAAAGACCCTCTCAGCACCTGACCCAGCATCCTCATGATTAGAAGCTTTCCAGCGTAGTTGATCAGTCTCCACTCCTGATCCCCTGTGAGCAACATCAACAGCTTCTTCTAGTCTTTTCTGGTGTTGCTTTTTTCTTGGCCCTGGGTAGTTTCCTCTCACACAGGCAATGAAAAGGACTCTGTTGAATGTTCAAAATGGATCCTCTTTAGATTTGCAGAGTTGTCTAATTTTGCAGCTCTTCATTACTCTTTCCTGGAAACTCTGTCTAACCACCTTGGTCTCCGTGGACCCTCAACAATGTCTCTGCAACTCAGGAAATTTTCTGGGCTCTGCCTGAATTTTTCTTCCCTATGTCATGGCTTGGAGACTTTCTCAAGGCAGTAAATCATAGGGCTTACCTCATTTGTTTCCCATCACTCAAAGATGATGATCCTGAGTTGCCTTCATTCCACAACTTTGAAAATGTTGGAGTTTTAAAAAATTATTTCCCACTTTTTTGTTTTTGTCAGACAGGAGGGTAAGTTTGCTCCCAGTTATCCCATCATGCTTTGAAACAGAAGTTATTACAAATAGAGTCTTAATATTTACAAATAACCTGATAGAAAAGTGAATAGGGTATTCAGAAAGGAGATCCAGATGACTAATAAGAAGATATTTACCGTGAGATACAATTTTTTACCCATATAGACAGCAAATTAAAAAATGATGACTTACTATCGTTAGCAAAGTTATGGGGAATAAACACTTTAATATCCTGTTAGCAGAACTGTGAATTAATACAAACCATTTTGGAAAGTCTGGCAATAAAAAATAAATCCACATCATTTGACACAATAATCCTTTTCAGAGAATCTAACTTCAACATAAAGGCCATGTAATAAAATAATTATCATAGTTGTAGTCACAAAGCAGCAGACTGCTTTTAAACTTCCATAAATAGAAAGGTCAAATGTATCAGTAAATTATACATATATACATAGCATATTCCATATTCTATGGAAAAATAATTAGCTACTAAAAAGAGTGAGTTCTGTCTCATTGACCATGAGGATTGACCATGATATATTGTTCAGTTAAAAGAGAAGCTCTCCAAGCAACATGAATACTATAATCCTTTTTTAATAGAAAAAATAAAAGAACAGTGGAAAAAGTGAAAATAAACACCATCCTATTTTTTAACCTTCAGGAGGGTGTGCTGGAGAGATGTCATGAAAAGTTTATTAACTTTTTCATTACTTATCTTTGTATCATATTACTTTTTGTACTAAGCAAATATTGCTTTCAAAATTAAAAAAAATTAAGAATAATTTGAAAATCCCAAGAATGTTGCCAATCAGTGTCCAATATAATTTGCTAAAATATTTACACACATATTGAAAGAAAATCAATAAGGAAGTCCACTTTAATATGTATGTAATGAAACTTGGGAAGTTTATGGAATATACTGTTGTATAGAATTGCAAGAGAAGTTACTTAGTAGATAAATGATATAAGAACACTTGCAGATGGGTACAATTTAACGTTTGTTATGAAAATAAGGCACTAGAAATGGCAGGAACATTTAGAAGAACCTCAACATATCCTCTAACTTTGACCTGTGTTGCTCACTGACCAAGTATATTACCATGTAATTTGAAGTGAGACTACTGATTTGAACTAATGAACTGATATCTTATGTTTTCCTTATTTATACATCTCTTCTAAATGAATTGAATTTAAAACGTTTGTCTTAAGTATTTCTTTTCTTTAAAATTTTTTGGCCTTTTTAGTTTTCTTTTATATTAAAAATTATCTGATTTTAAGATGGGTAATGTCCCTCCTCACACTCCCTGAATATTTTGGCTTATGTTGATATTTTATTAATTTTTGCTTTTATGGAGTGATTTACATGAGTCTTCTATTTCATCACAAGCATTTCACTTTTCTCTTTCCAGTTGCATTTCTACAAAACCTTCTTTTAAAAGTCAGTATTTTTGTTTTATTGTTCTTCCATAGACCTTCATTTCATACCAATGATATTATGATCACTAAGTCTAAATATGCTCTAGCTGTAGACTTTTTAGGATTATATCTTTTCCAGGTATTCAGTCAAAGCTGGCTTCAGACTTGACTGCTGGTTAAATGTACCATACAATAAAAGCAGCTCAACACTGATTCATGGTTCTGAATCTTCCTTAATTCATCAAATCAGGGTTTTTCTATAACACATTTTCACCCAAGGCCTTAACTTTTCAAGGATAAATAGTCAATAGCAAGTTTTTCATATTTCATAATTTAGTATTGTCCTGAGAGTCTTTACTACTTTAGAAAAATGTAGGATAAAATGTATTCATGTACATTTAACACTTGAAGATTTCTCTTTTAACTAAAATTCTTCAAAGAAATAAAATAAGGTGGATATAATAGACTTGCCTGATGATTTCAAATAGATAATATGTCAGAATTGGAGATCCTGTAATCTGCATGGGAAAAACAATAGCTAACATTTAATATGTGCTCCCTGTGTGTGAGGCATTATCTTAAGCAACTTACATATGTTTATTTATTTAATCATCCAACCAGCCATACTGTTTTGTTTATTACTATTGATAATTTCATTTTATCAATAAGAGAATTCATGGCCTAGAATGCTTACATTAAGCCACACAGATAATAAGCACCAATGCCTGAATCTGACCCAGGGAATGGGACCACACATTCACAATAATAATTGCTACATAACGTAGTGTCTCCAGAGTTCTATACAGATAATTTTATTTTTTGCTCACAGTTTTAAAACTAAACTCTTCATAAAATTGGCATGTCCCCTAAATTTTTTTTATCATGAAATTAAACAACCTAAATCCTACCATTGTACAGTAACGTCACAATCATGTGTTATATCTCCTTTAAGCTCTTGATGTATTGTATTATTTTTTTGAAGTAGGAAATTATTTTTATTCCAAGTCAAATACATAAAAACAGATTTTCTCA
The DNA here is from genome assembly GCF_003676395.1 of Aethalodelphis obliquidens. Classification (NCBI taxonomy): domain Eukaryota; kingdom Metazoa; phylum Chordata; class Mammalia; order Artiodactyla; family Delphinidae; genus Aethalodelphis; species Aethalodelphis obliquidens. Next base: position 411,731 of record NW_020837975.1, on the reverse strand, counting down.
CACTACTCTTAGAATTGTAAAAGGGGAGAGAAAGGCACTAAACTGATATTTCACCCCGTTATCTTCTGAAACAGTCAGAGCCGGGCCCCATGTGAAAGTATGGGATCTTACAGCTCCTGCAGACAGAGGGTAGGTCTTTTCTTCTTATCTCATACATAAGCCAGTGGTTTTCAAACTTTGGAAAGGTGTGACTATTTGGTGGTTATTCTTTTTTAGATTTTAAGCCAGTGAACATGGCTGGAAATAATTTGAAATGAGGAAATTAGACAAAAGACTACCTTTCAGAAGGGAGACATTAATGAAAGATCATGTTGTAGTCATGATTTTACAAATAGAAGTTATGCCCAAACTAGCCAGTTCATAAGAATTGGAATAAAAAGATCTTATGAGCTAGATGGTTTACATGAATAATTTTGACATAACAGTTTTATCTATTCACACTGTGAACTTAGATCTCATCAAGCTTTGTAAGTCAATTTCCAACATACCGACAATGACTATGCTATCATTTTTTGCCCATTTTGTTATAATGTGAGCTACTCAACCCCATTTCTCTGTGCCCTGAGTCACACTTCTGTTGTTCTTGCTAACCCTTTCCTGACTACTTTAGATGTCTTCTGTATGTTTTAAAATTTCTGCACAATAACATATTTCATATGAATATCAGGCTGCTCTATGTTCTGCTTTTCCCTTTACCTGGTCCTTTGCCCTCAGTTTTTGTTCTCTTTCTAATGTACACATAACAGACACACATGCATGTAAATGTGGTTACCTAGAGGCTCACTACCTAGAGTAGTTTGAGTTTTCTTCGGATCTCCAGAAGTGGTGTCAGGTTTTCTGTTACTCCACTTATGGATAAGAAAATAGGTAGTAGACAGAGGAAAGTTGATTTTTGTAATGTCACACAGACAGAATCCAAACTAGAGCTCAGAATGTCTGTCTTTAGGCCTAGAAAGCTGCCTATCTGATGTCTACATTTATCTAATCATTTGCTTCACTAGTCTCAGTTCCTTAGTCAGATAGCTACCAGTAACACACTTTACACACATGTCAAAAACTCAACTTCATCACCACCACCAACAGCAACAGCAATAATACCAGTTTAGCAACAAGGGCAGAATGATATTCTTTGACTGCCTTTTCTGTTTTCAAAAAGAACACATGGATTTGGAAGGGCATCCCCCATACAGCCTATAATAATGTATGTAGACTAAGGGACTTGGAGCTCTGATTCAGAAATCTATGCTCGTTTGATTCCAGCATGCTTAATTTCTGAGTAGGTCTAGGCTGACAGGATCTCAGACAAGAGGAAAATAAAAAAGGAGTAAGTTAACTGGGATAAAGATGAGAAATATGAGGCATTTAAAATGTTTTCTACTACTAAATTCCTACTTGTGATTTGCCTCACATTCATTACTTAACCTGTGAGTCTATAAATAGGGGTAATAGAGCTTCCACCCTCATCACTCACTGGGGAGCCATGAATAGGACCAGGCAGCCCAGAAAGAGGAGGTTTTAGCAGCCTCCTACCTCTGATGAGCAAAGACATACTTATCTAGCACCAGAATTTGTTAAGCTTGCATGAGCTGTTTCAATTTGATAAAAATGGTCTTTATATCATAGCATCATGCCATATCCTGGTTGCCTTTATAAATAAACTTTACTTTTTACAGCAGTCTTAGGTTCACAACAAAAGTGAGAGGAAGGTACACAGATTTCCCATACACCTTCTGCCCCCCACCCCCCAAGCATAGCCTCCCCCATTGTCACCATCCCCCACCAGATGTTACAATTAATGAACCTACATTGAAGCATCATTATCACCCAAAGTCTATAGTTTATATTAGGGCTCACTCTTGGTGGGGGATGTTTTCTAAGAGTTTTGACAAAGTCATAGTGACATGTATTCCTACAGAGTCCCCCTAAAATCCATATGTTGAAATCCTAACCTCCAATGTGATGGTATTAGGAGGTAGGAGCCTTTGATGTGATTAAATCTTGAGGGTGGAGCCCTCATAAAATGAAATTTGAGCCCTTATTTGAGACATCAGAGATCCCTCACCCCTTCTGCCACCTGAGGACACAGAGAAAAAGAAGTTTATCTATGAACCAAGAAGTAGGCCCTCACCAGACATTGAATATGACAGCTCCTTGATCTTGGACTTAACTTATAGAACTGTGAGAAATAAATTTCTGTTGTTTATAGGCCACTCAGTATTCTGTGATAGCAGCCTCAATGACTAAGACATGTATCCACCATTATTGTATCATGCAGAACAGTTTCACTGACCTAAAAATCCTCTATGCCCCACCTATTCATTCCTCCCTCCCCACTGCCCTTGGCTACCATTGATTCTTTTACTGGCTCCATAGTTTTGCCTTTTTCAGAATGTCATATAATTGGAATCATATACTATCTATTTAGATTGGTTTGTCTCACTTAGTAATATATATTTAAGTTCACTCCATGTCTATTCATGGCTTGATAGCTCACAGTTTTTAATCGCTGAATAATATTCGACTGTCAGGATATACCAGTTTATTTACCCATTCACCCACTGAAGGACTTCTTTGTTGCCTCCAAATTTTGGTAATTATGAATACAGCTCCTCTAAACATTCGTACTAATTTTCAACCTCTTTGGGTAAATACCAAGGAGCATGATTGCTGGATTGTACGATGAGTATATTTAGTTTTGTAAGGTACTACCGAACTGTCTTCTGAAGTGGCCGTACCATATTTTGCATTCCCACCAACAATAAATAAGAGTTTCTGCTGCTTCATAGCCTTGCTATCATTTGGTGTTGTCAGTGTTTTGAATTTTTGCCTTTCTAATCGGTGTGTGGTCATATCTCATTATTTTAACTTCCATTTGCTTAATGGCACAGGTTGTTGATCACCTTTTCATATGCTTCTTTGCAACCTGTATATCTTCTTTTGTGTAGTGTCTTTCATATATTTTGTCCATTTTTTAATCAAGTTGTTCATTTTCCACAAGTTGGATTGCAACTACCTATTCATTTTCCAGATGTGAAAATAAGGCCAGGAATGGCTTGTGCAAAGGGACAAAAACTAGTTAAAAGCAGAAGTTGAATTCTGCCCTCATTCAACCTTTCTTGTCTCACGTCTGGACTGCTATGAAAGATCTTACCATGATCAGGTTTTAGTAGAACAGCTAAGTAGCATACCCCTGACTCAGATCCCTCGTCCACATACCTGAGTGTCTCTCCAAAGCCGATGCTTGGTGAGGTCATTCTGTGAGTGCTCACTGTCTTGAGAACACAAGCCCTGCATCCCAATCTGTGTTCCATCCACACACTGTTTACTGTCCACCTCAGATGTGATGCTTTAGGAAAACTGGATTATTAGCTCTTCCCTAACCCTATCAATTTTCTGTCATGGCTTCATCACTTTATACATGGAAATCTTCCTGGATTGTTCTTTTTCACCTCAAACTAACAAATTTCTACCTCTTCATTTTTGATCCCTAGGTACCTTCATGTAAAGGTATTTATTTTCCTTTTTATGATTGTCTTTGTCTTTTGCCTTTTTAAATTTTTTATTAAACAGGGTGCTTTCCTTTTTAAGAAGAGAGACAAGAAGGAAACTCACATTCACTGCCTTTCCCATCTCAGTGACGACACCACGATTAAATCCTTTGCACAGTCAGAAATCTAAGCATCACCCTTGAGTCCATGCTTACTCTCCTCCTCTCTCACTGTGGCAGCACAGACGACAGCATTGGTATGTGCACTGCTCAACACTGTCCCAACCCTGTCCCATTTCCAGTCTAGTTCCATTTTAATCTATTTTCCTTATTATGTCCCTAATATTCCCTTTAAGATATAAAACTGGTTATTTCACTGTCCAGATAAATACTACCTAGGCCTTCTATTATGTTTAGAATAAAGCCAAGAAGAACCACTATGATTCAGCCCCTGCCTGCTTATCTGACCTCATATCACTCTCTCTGCTGTTCACTAAAGTCATGATATATATGCACTGACATTATCTCTGTCCCTTAAAAAGGCTCAACTCATTCCTGGCTCATTGCCTTATGTTCCAGCTCCTAGAAGACCAGGGCTCCAGGCTCCTTCTCATTCAGATCTCAGTCCTTTGTTACCTCTTCAGAGAGACTGTGGCTGACGTCCCCTCTAAACCTGCTTCCCCAGGCCCTCAGTGCTGTTGCCCTGATTCCTTTCTTCATAACATATTACTGTCTGAAATGAGCTTGTTTATTCCTTTCTTTGCTTTTTTTTTTTTATCTCTTCCCACACATTAGTATCTAAGCTCAATGAGGGCTATCTTGTTCACTGTATTCTTAGAACCTGGAACAAATATATAACAAATAAGCATATTTGATTATTTAATCTATATAATGTTAACATATTTAATAATAATCTATTTCTTCACCGAGAAAGGCAGTAAGAGAGTGCCAAATGCTCCCTTCCTGGCCCTGGCCATGTTATGTTTGTACAGTTTCAGTAGAAACAATCACCTTCTGTCCCCAGAACTGAGTGCTATGAGCTTTGCTGGTACTCTGGATCTTTAGAACAAAGTAAAAAGCCCATTTTCAGGCAAAGGACAGGAGCATTGTAGATAGTATCCAGATGTTGCCTGACCCTGCATTTCATAGGTACTAAAGGAAAACTGAAGTTCCTTTGGCTGATCTCTGCTCTTGAGAGCCTACAATTTCTCTCATTGGGATAAAAACAAATCAAAGGATAACCTTCATTACAGAGAACAGACTTAATGCTAATGGATCCTAGAACATTGTTCTTATAGAACAATTAAATGTTTACCTTCTCCCAACCAGCGTTTGCAGAATAAATGTTTTAAATGAGTGGTGAAGGGGGCTGGGGAAAGATTATGACCTGAATGCCAATTCTTGATACTACTGGGTTGGCCAAAAGTTCATTTGGGTTTTTCCCTGAGATGTTACGGAAAAACCCAAATGAACTTTTTGGCCAACCCAATGCTTCTTCCATGTCTTTGATGAAAGGACTTGACAGACACAAGCATCTTGGTAGGGTCTTAAACTATCTGATGTTGGACATGATTCCAAGAAAGCAGGCATTACTTTTAACCTTTGAGATGCAGCGTTAGGGAGGGTGGATATCCAAGCCCTGAAAGGAGCCTTAGAAAAGGACCATCAATGCCCTGATGGCTGAGAGCATCTGGTGGCTTCCTGCAGTGAATCCCTTCAGCAACATGCAGAATTGGATTGACTCTGACTACTCGCTGTGTATGTTCATTTTGTGGAGGAAGGAGAGAGGAACTGCCTGATGCAGTTGACTCTAGTGCCATTGAGGATAGCTATACAGATGTCCTGTGGGATTGAGTCCTGGGGGAAGCCTGAGAACAGAGAGATGTCCCATTACCCCTTCAGAGGGTCAGCCCAGCCTGCCACCCCCTGCATGCCCACCAGAGCAATCCAAGTCTTCCTTGCTTAGAGGTTTGCCCCTGACAAAGAGGCTCGAGCACAAGAACTTTTTGAATGCTGAAAAAAATCCACCTTGCAGATAGGCAAACACCATTTACCATCCATTTGAAAGACCTTACCAAATTGAGAAAGGGAAACCCAGCTGAATAATCCAACAGGCGGTTCCCATTGAGGCAAGAACAATGAAGCAAGGAAAGGAATAAAGGACAGCACCCAGGTCTTCAAACTCTAAATCTGTGTTCTTTCACTTTGCAATTCTGATTTATTTCACGAGGCTACTTAGAAACTTTCACATCCTATTTTGACATATTTTTTTCAAATACTTCTTTTACTGTATTGCACTCATATACCACAACAAGCCTATTTCTTCAGTTACTGACCATGGAACTAAAGTTTTTTATCAACTGTCTCTTCTTTTCCTTTCTTAAGTATTCAGTAGCTGGAATTTTCACTCAGCATCCTTCACCGTAGCTGGATACTCTCATTCTAGCTCACTTTTTCTCATCTTCTGTGCCAGATTCACCTTTCCCATCTGGCAAACAATTCTGCTCTCCTCTAATACACTGTTTGAAAAAGTAGCACTTTAATTATCTTTAAGGACTACTCTATTCTAATATGATTAAATATTCAGGAATAATATTATGCAATGAGTTTTTGTGATTATAGTGGAGATAGCTAGAAGCTGCAAGCCCAATAAAAGTATAACATTTTTTCAAAAGGCAGGCAAAGCATATTTTATACTCTTTTCAAATAACTTTTAAAAAGTTATCATGACTGAGTGGGTTGTTGTTTCCTGACTAAAAGATAACTCAGAAGAAATCACCACAGCATTTTCATTTGGGAGAAAACAAAGGAGAACTTCTAGGAGAGATTTTCTCATGAGATATTTACATAGCTCTCCTCAGTTAATCCTTTTTTTTACTTTAGAGTTCAACTTTTTTTAATAAAACAAAATTTTAAAGTAGCAGCCACAAAATCCTACTGAATGGGAGAAATATTTGCAAATGATATGACAAATAAGGGGTTAATATCCAAAATATTTAAACTACTCATACAAATTTACATCAAGAAAACAAACAACCAGATGAAATAATGGGCAGAAGAACTGAATAGACATGTTTCCAAAGAAGACATACAGAGGGTCAACAGGCACATGAAAACATAATCAACATCATTCATCTTCAGGGAAATGCAAATCAAAACCACCAAGAGATATCACCTCACACCTGTCAGAATGGCTATCATCAGAAAGAACACAAATAACAAATGTTGGTGATGATGTGGAGAAAAGGGAACCCTTGTACACTGTTGGTGGGAATGTAAATTGGGGCAGCCACTGTGGAAAAAACAGTATGGAGGTTTCTCAAAAAACTAAAATTAGAGCTACCATATGATCTAACAATTCCATTCCTGGGCACATATCCAAAAGTAACAAAAACACTAGTTGAAAATATACATGCAACGTGGGTGGACTTGGACAGTATTACGTTTAGTGAAATAAGTCAGACAGATAAAGACAAATACTGTATGATATTACTTATATGTAGAATATAAAAATAAAACAAACTAGTAAATATAACAAAAGAGTAGCAGCCACTAAAACGTTAGCATAACATTGGCAATAAACAATTTTCTAAACCAACAGAAGGAATCAAAGTTGAATTGGGTGAACAGTGACTCAGAGGGTTTTAAGAAGGCCTCTGTCCTTGCCCAGGTATGTTGCTGAAAGTTGCTTGCTCTAACATTTCCTGAACAAGTATAGGGATGCAGTATCTACACTCACTTATGCTCCACTGGTTCAGGCCTTTTCTGTACTGTGTCCTCAGCACTTACCTCAGTGCCTGGCACTACTTGCTGCTCAAAAATACATTGAATAGTCCTCTCCACCCCATCTCCCGTCTGCTTCTGTGCCTCGTCCCCTTCTCTCAGTTTCTTTCTTCCTGATCACTTCCCCAGACACCGACACCCAGTTACTCCAGTTTCCCCGATTTCAGCTTTGGTCTTCAGCCCCATTCACCCGAGGATTTGCCTGAAGGCCACCCCCAACTCTGCACCTGCCCCCTTAGGGCCACTAAGGACCATGACTAAGACAGGGCCCACCCCCATGGCCCCACCGCTCAGGGCGGAGGAAGAAGACGAGGAGGACTATGAGCCTGTCCCAGAGCCCCCCAGCCCCACCCAGGAGCGCTGGCAGAAGCCTACTCCTCAGCATGGCCCCCCCACTCACAGGACTACGCCTTCACCTTCTTTGACCCCAACGACCCTGCCTTTCAAGAGATTCTGTATGACCCGCAGACCACCATCGCTGAGTTGTTCACCATTGTGCACCAGTGGGTGCCCCAAGTCCAGTACAAGATCGATGTCATTGGCAATGAGATTCTGCGACGAGGCTGCCACGTGATGGGCTGACCTAACATGACACTGCTCCATTATACTTGCAAGGCTGGGGCCCACAGAGTCGAGTTCCCCGCAACGGCTGTGCGCCTCTTGCAGCAGCTGCTGGCGCTGGGCGCAGACGTGATCCTGCGCAGCTGCTGGACCAACATGAACATGCTTCACTACTCAGCCTATTTCGACGTGCCCGGTCTGGTGCACATGCTACTGAAGGGTGTACGGCCCCGAGTGGTGAACTCCAAGTGCAGTGACTTCAGCCACGGCTCAGCCCTGCACATCGCTGCAGGGCTTGGTGCGGCCAAATAATTTGCTGGAACATGGCGCCAACCCGGCACTTCGGAACAGAAAGGGACTCGTGCCAGCGGAGGTTGTCCCAGAGGAGTTGTCCCATGAACATATCCCTGGACAAGGCCGAGGGGCGCTGGTGGCCAAGGAGCTGTGGATGCTACTGGAGGAGGCTGTGCCGCTCTCCTGCGCCCTCCCTAGGGTCACGCTACCTAACTATGACAACGTCCCAGGCAATGCTATGCTCAGCACACTGGGCCTGCACCTGGGAGACTGCATGCTACTGGATGGCCAGAAGACCCACAGCTACAGTTCTGCAAGACCTCAGAGTTTGCCAATGGCTTGTGGGTGGGCATGCAGCTTGATGAACCTGAGGGCAAGAAAGATGGGGGTGTCAGGTACTTCATCTGCCCTCCCAAGCAGGGTCGCTTTGCCTCTTTGTCCAAGATCTCCAAGGCAGTGGGCGCACCTTCCTGATCTATCACCTCCACACCTCGGACTCCCTGGATGGACTTCTCCCGAGTCACTGGCAAAGATCGCAGGGAACGCAAAGGTAAGAAGAGGCCCCGTCAGCCCTGACTCTGGGTGGCCTGCAGCAGCGTGAGGGAGCCAAGGCTGATGTTGGAGACCAAGTCCTCATCAGAGGCCAGAAGCAAGGGATTGTGCACTTCTGCAGGAAGCCAGACTTGGTCCCAGTTTACTGGTATGGCATCCAGCTAGACCATCAGCAAGCACGATGGCTCTGTCTTCAGTGTTTGGTACTTCACCTGCTCCCCTCGGCATGGAGTCTTTGTACCAGCATCTGGAATTCAGAGGATTGGTGGATTCACTAACCCCTCTGGGGACAGTGTTGGAGCCAAAAGTGAATCAAGTGACAATGATGCAGACCAAAACACCTTCACAACAGTCTGGACCCCAAAGGACATCACATCAGAGAGCTCCATCTCTAGGTTGCTCTTCTGCTGCTGGTTTCCCTGGATGTTGAGGGCGGAGATGCAGTCTTAGAGGCTCTGGACATTCCACAGAGACACAGAGCCCCCTCTAGCATCTCCTGACACAAGGAGCCCCCCAGTCACTTGAGATAGCGTTTCCCAGTAACGTATCCAGAAGAGAGACCCCATTAGCCAGCCCTCGCTCACTAAGGCCCCATTATTAACAGATTCCCCCGTGATAACCCCCCAAATATAGACCCTATGTTACCCAGAAAAAGATTCCCTGAGTGTAGTACCTTTAGGCTAGTCCCAACCCCTCAGATCAGACCCCCCAAAAACAGATTTCCACATCACCCCAAATGACGGTAACTTTCTCTACATAATGCTCTACAGCAGAACATTCCTGAGTCACTGGCTCAGAACCCTTCCTTATTAACAAAGATTCCCCCTACGCCCCCATCAAGTCCCCTTGAAAGAAACACCTCTAAAGCAACAGAGTAACAGACTCACATTTAACATCAGTCCCCTCAAGATATTTTGACCCCCATGGTCACCCCCAAACGCTTACACTGCGATCAGAGACTCCCTCCATTAAAAACAAACCCTGCTCTTACCCCTCAAGAAGAGACCTACATCAACCAGCCCACTGTCCCCTCCAAGTTACAGGCCCCAAAAGAGTCCTGGAAGTGCTAATTACAGGGCCACCAAGTCTTCCTGTCCTCTGCACTCTCAAGAAACCCCCAGTACCTTGTATGAAGCCCACCCCATTCAGCCCACAGCACCTGTGCTGGCCAGGCTCCCAGAAAATTCTCTATTTTTTAAGTAATTATTTCCCCCTTTGGGGAACCCCAAAATTTGAAGGCCCCATTCTGGGACTCTGAGGATCCCAAACTCCAGAGTACATGTCCCAGACTTTCCTGGGTCCTCAAGTCCCACAACCCCTAGGAGGCTCCAAAATCCTAACTCCCAGGACCCCCAAATCATGGAAACACCACATCCCCCAGGAATCCCAAATTTAAAAAATCCAAGCCTCTGGGAAACCCCAGTCATGGAGGTCCTTGTGCCTGGGATGGAGGAGACTGTGGTCCAGATATGCATCCCGGGCTCCCGGGGCACCTCAAGCCCTATTCGTAGGCACTAGGGGACAACAAACAGGAATTCTCATCTCTGGAAACCAGAGGACTTCAATGCCCTGAGTCCATGGATCTTTAGACACCAAAATTCCAAGAGCCTACATCTCTAATACATGAGGGGCACCAAGGCCTTGAGGGGATCCCAAATCCTGAACCCCCCATTTCAGTGTACATTCTGGTCACAGTTCCAAAACACCAAACCTAAGTTACTGGCACTGAAGGACTTCACAGCACCCTGGCCAGACTAAGAGCCTGATGGAGATCCTGAAGACCTAGGGGGTCAAGGGCAGACCCTGAAACCAAGGACAGCTCACGAATGTCCCTTCACTGCATGTCTCCAAACTCAGCATGACCCCTACTCTCTTCAATAAAGATGTTTCTGTCGCAAAAAAATAAATAAATAAAAAAAATGCATTTAATAAATAAATGGATGATTTATTTTAAGAAAACTTCTTTAGGCACTTTTAAAACTCCAACTGGTTAGATGCTTTACTATCTTGAATATATAAATTTTTCATGTCCAGGGAAGGACTGGAATTGCAAGATTATTGATAAAAATCACCCATGTAGTCCATGTTCTATCAACCTTATTCATATGCAGAATTTGCACTCTCCTTTAAACATATCCTTATCATGATGATTTCTTTGTTAAGAATTTGGGCCCCTTAGGTCAATGTATCAGTACCAATAACTATCATCAGTTCTGTGTTAACCAAGAGTTCATTTTTCATACTTGTAAATTAAGGTATATATTATATGCCAAAGTATTAAATTACAGTAAGTCCCCTACATATGAACCAGTTCCACTCTGAGAGTGTAAGTCCAATTTGTTTATAAGTCCAATAAATTTAACCTAGGTACCCAGCTAACACAGTCAGCTTATAGTACTGTACTGTGACAGGTTTATAATACCTTTCACACAAATAATACATAAACAAACAAACATAAAATAAAACATTTTCAATCTTACAGTATAGTACCTTGAAAAGTTCAGTAGATAGTACAATAGCTGGCATACAGGGGCTGGTATCCAATGAACAGGCAAGAAGAGTTACTGAATGGAAGAGGGAGAGGAGATGGGAGATGGTAGAACTGAAGGATCATCGGCAATAGGAGATGGAGGGCAAGCTGCAATTTCACTCATGGCTGATGTTCATGGCACAGGTTCTGGTTCCTTGCTGGATTCAATTCTATCTGCCCTCTTGAAAAAATGATAGCAGTAGCTATCACTGGGTAGTAGCTCTTTTTTCCTCCTCATAGATGACACTGTAGCACTGGATTGCGTTCTGAATGGCTGCTGCAAATTTCATGTATCATTCTATGTTCAGGTCCTGTGCCTCAAAAACTAACAGTGCCTCCTCAAATAAAGAAAATCCCCTTGCCACTTCCCGTGTTGTGAATCTCTTCAGTTCTTTGGTTACTTCTTCTACCTGTTGTCTCTCTTCATCCTTTCTGTCGACCTCCAATTCCATCAGGTCTTCATTAGTAACCTCCTCATGTTGCACAGCAAGGAGTTCAGTGAAGTCATCCTCTTGCAGATCTAGCTCCAGCTTCTCACTGAGGGTCATTGAATTGCTGAAGACCTCTTTGGAATCCTTATCCACCTTCTCAAATCCACGATAATTATGAACAAACTGTGGTCAAATATTCTTCCAAACCCCATTCATGTTGATGACTGTAACCTCACACCAAGCAAAGTCAATGTTTTTTTATGGCCTTGTAGATGTTATAGTCCTTCCAAAATAGTTGCAAGGTTGTTCCTGATTCATCACTCATCTTTACTGCCTGACAAAAAGTGTGATGTAAATAATATTTCTTGAAAGTCGCTCTAACTCCCTGGTCCATAGTTGGATGAGCGATGTAATATTAGGTGGCAGATGCACTACTTTGACGTTGGAATGAAAGTCGTCCGTGAGTGGAGGGCGGGGTGGGGGTGGGGAGCCGGAGAACTGTCAAGCAGCAAAAGGATGTTGAATGGGACATCATTCTCCAAGCAATATTTCTCTACCTCCAGGATAAATTGGTGGAAAAACCAGTCCTGGAAAATGGCCTGTGTAACCCAGGCTTTGGGGTTACTCTTCCACACAACAGGAAGAGAGCCATTGGGTATGTTTTTAAGGGCTCTTGGGTTCTCTGAATGGTAAACTAAAAGATGCTTCAGCTTCATATCGCCAGAAGCATTGCCACCAAACAACAGAGTTAGCCTATTCTTTGCTGCTTTGTAGCCTGGCATCAACTTTTCTTCCTTAACAGGTGTAACTTTCGTCTGGCATCCTCTTCCAGTACAGTCATGTGTCATCCTACATCAATGTATGCACCTACATCAATAATTTCTCAAAGCATTTCAGGAAATTCTTGGGCATCTACCATATATGCACATGCTGCCTGCCTTGCCACTTACTTTTACATTGCGAAGGTTGGTTCTAGCCTTGAACCAATGAAACCAGCCATGACTGGCATTAAAAGATGCACCTCTGATTCTTTGCCATGTTTCTTCTTTAAGTCTTCATAAAGGCTTTCAGACTTCTCTTGAATCATCATTAAGCTGAGCATGATTGGACACTGATCCTGATCCTGCATCCACACACTGAGAAATTTCTCCATCTCCTTCAGCATTTTTCCACACTTCTTCAATATTATTGTCGACATCATTGGCACAGCAGATTTCACATGTTCCATGATGTTGTTCTTGTTCTTTATAATTATGCTGATGGTTGAATGATTCATGTAATGAGAAGAAGCGACACTTACTTTTCACCTCACTCCACTCTCTCAATTATTTTAACTTTTGTTTCCATCATTATCACTTGGTGCTTCTTAGCAGTACCAGCTACATCACTGCTGTTTTTACGCTTGCTTCCAGACATTCTGGCCTTGAAATAAAGATACTGTACTACTGAACTCTGTACAGTACTGTACAGTAAAGTACACAAAAGCACAACCACTTGTAGAGGATGCATACACGTGACAATGTACGCCAGACACATGGCCTAACTTACGTGATCGGACATGCGAACGTACATTCGAATCTTTGAAGGTTCACAACTTGAATGCTCGTATGTAGGGGACTTACTGTATTGCCTATTTCAACTTAAAATGCAGATAGAGCTCCTATATCATGTGCACAGTAAGTTGTCAAGAAAATTTAGTCACTTTGACTCTACCTAAACAAATGGAACTTGGTATTTTTAGAATAACAACTGAAGTCTCTCATTTAGTTTTATATAAATATTTATCTAACACCCTAAATCTAACCTGAGGTCGTGGCTGACTTTATAAGCTAGGATTGGCAAAGGCATAAGACTAAACACTTGAGTCTTTCATGCTCATTCTAAAGGTCTTAGTTCCTAGACCTCATATATCAGTGACTAATGTTTACTAAGGTAAAATAGAAGAAGATAGAATATACACCCTCCCAATAATCCTGCAGAATATCTACATAAAATCTATATAGTTGCTATCTTATTCTTTGGTGATTTTTACATATTGTGCAGTATGACTTTAATAATGGTTAAAGAAGAGAAAACAGTTTGGAGTAACAAATCACCATCACTAGTAGTTCAAGTCCACAACATTTTAACTTTGTGATATTCAATCCCCTTTGATAAATATGCTTTATAAAGCCTTTATACAGACCTTATGCAGAGTGATACATTGAGCAGATTTTTAGTAAATATTAATTAACTGTTCTCTGACCACATTTTCTTAATGAATTTTTCTGGTCCTTACCCTGGGCTGGTTAAAACTCACCTTGTGTTTGCTAAGAGCTGTTATCTAATAGCCTAAGATGTTTTGCTAAATAATAGTGTGTCTAGCACAGCAGTAGTTGTTTTCTGAAATAGCTTCCTACCCTTTCCAACTCGCTACAGATTTGATATTGGCACAAGACCCATTACCTCCCATACTTTCTTGTTTATTAAGCTGGTCAAAGTGTCCTAACCTAACTATTTGTAGGGGCTGAGGAAGTCCCAGGTCTTTTTGTCCAGGTCATGAATTTCATGGAAATTGTTTCATAGGGACAGTTTGCATCACCCTGAGAAAAAGGAACATATAACAGTGCTGTGAATATCTTTTTTTTTTTTTTTTTTTTTTTTTGCGGTACGCAGGCCTCCCACTGCTGTGGCCTCTCCCATTGCAGAGCACAGGCCCCGGACGCGCAGGCCCAGTGGCCATGGCTCACGGGCCCAGCCGCTCTGCGGCACGTGGGATCCTCCTGGACCGGGACACGAACCCGGGTCCCCTGCATTGGCAGGCAGACTCTCAACCACCGCACAACCAGGGAAGCCCAGTGCTGTGAATATCTTTGTTGTTATTTCAAGATAGCAAATTTTAAAAACTGATTTTGGTAGCAAAAAAGACAATTTTTGGACATCACAGGAAATATAAAATTAAAATTTCAATTAATTCTTAAAAGGTCTTTGATGTGCATGTATTATTTAAGCATTGATAAACTCCTATCAGATTCACTGTTAATTATTTAAATCCTTCTATCTGAAGCCAAACCTGCAGATCAAACCAATCAGCAATTCTAACATAAATTTATAATTCAACTTGCAATGTAAGGAGTAAATTAGTGTGTGTATGTCTTATTCACTGCAAGTATACCCCAAAGTAGTAAAGCATTCTTTATTATTTGAAGTGCAGAATCCCAATAATTTCAAATCCTATCTAAAATAATATTAAAATTCATGTGTAAGTATAACTTATTTTTTTGACAAGAACGTTGTCTTCATACTATGGATTGGCCTTATTATAAAAACTTTGGAATAATCCAGTTTTGCATACAAATTAAACATGTATATTAAGTTGTCTTTTATTATTTATTTATTTTAAATGACTGGAATTTAATTTTTTCACATATATTCACCCTGAATTGTTATAACTTTACCTGTCTTTGTCCCTTATGAAAGTTTTCACAAGCTTATGTGATTATTTCTCTATCTGCATCTCTTTATCCCTCAAGGGTCTTTTAACATTAAAGTGGTAAATAAAATAATAATAAAATAGTATCAGAAAAATATAGATGATTATTATTACTACTTCTGAACTTATATTTTTACTTCTCAGTGAATATCTGTTTTAGTAAATTAAGCATAAAAATTATAAATGCTATAAAACTATAACTACCCATTCATATGCATAATTATTTTATGACTCCAAAATCTTAGAACTCAGTAGTACTCAAGTCAACTAATATATAGTATATATTTATTTTCAAGTTTTATTTTATATTGAAGTATAGTTGATTCACAATGTTGTGTTCATTTCAGGTATACAGAAATGTGATTCAGTTATACATACATGTATATCTGTCTTTTTCAGGTTCTTTTCCTGTTTAGGTTATTACAGAATATTGAATAGAGTTCCCTATGCTATACAGCAGGTCCTTGTTGATTATCAATTTTATGTATAGTAGTGTGTATATGTTAACCCCAAACTCCTAATTTATCCCTCCCCCACCACCTTTCCCCTTTGGTAACCATAAGTTTGTGTTCTGTGTCTGTGAGTCTCATCTGTTTCATAAATAATTCATCTGTGCCATTTTTTTAGATTCCACATATAAGGGATATCATATGATATTTGTCTTTCTCTGTCTGACTTAGTTCACTTAGTATGATAATCTCTAGGTCCATCCATGTTGCTGCAAATGACATTATTTCATTCTTTTTATGGCTGGGTAATATTCCACTGTATATATGTACCACATCATTTTTATCCATTCATCTGCCGACAGACATTTAGGTTGCTTCCATGTCTTGGCTATTGTAACAAGTGCTGCAATGAACATCAGGGTGCATGTATCTTTTCAAAGTATGGTTTTCTCCAGATATATACTCAGGAGTGGAATTGCTGGATCATATGGTAGCTCTAGTTTTAGTTTTTTAAGGAACCACCATACTGTTCTCCATAGTGGATGTACCAATTTATATTACCACCAACAGTGTAGGAGGATTCCCTTTTTTCCACACCCTCTCCAGCAGTTCTTGTTTGTAGAGTTGAAAAAAAAAATTAATGGTGTATAATTGCTTTACAATGTTGTGTTAGTTTCTTCTGTACAATGAAGTGAATCAGCTATATGTATATCTATATCCCCTCCCTCTTGGACCTCCCTCCCACCACCCCCATCCCACCCATCTATGTCGTCACAGAGCACAGAGCTCCCTGTGCTATACAGCAGGTTCCCACTAGCTATCTATTTTACACATTGTAGTGTATTTATGTCAAACCTAATCTCTCAGTTAATCCCACCCTCCCTTTCACTCTCTGTGTCTACATATCCGTTCTCTACATCTACGTCTGTATTTCTGCCCAGCAAATAGGTTCATCTGTACTATTTTTCTAGATTCCACATATATGCATTAATATATGATATTTGTTTTTCTCTTTCTGGCTTACTTCACTCTGTATGACAGACTCTAGGTCCATCCTCATCTCTACAAATAACCCAGTTTAGTTCCTTTTTATGGCTGAGTAATATTCCATTGGTTATATATACCACATCTTCTTTATACATTCATCTCTCCTTGGACATTTAGCTGTTTTCACGTCCTGGCTATTGTAAATAGTGCTACTCTTTGTTGCAGTCCAGGGGCTTCTCATTGCAGTGGCTTCTCTTGTTGTGGAGCACAGGCTCTAGGTTCATGGGCTTTAGTAGTTGTGGCAGGTGGGCTCAGTAGCTGTGATGCACAGGCTTTGTTGCTCTGCAGCATGTGGGAACTTCCCCAAACGGGGATCAAACCTGTGTCCCCTGCATTGGCAGGTGGATTCTTAACCACTGCACCACCAGGGAAGTCCTAGGATTTTCTATGTATAGTATCATGTCATCTTTAAACAGTGACAGTTTTACTTCTTCTTTTCCAATTTGTATTCCTTTTATTTCTTTTTCTTCTCTGATTGCCGTGGCTAGGACTTCCAAACCTATGTTGAAGAAGAGTGGTGAGAGTGGACATCCTTCTCTTCTTACTGATCTTAGTGGAAATGCTTTCAGTTTTTCACTGTTGAGAAAGATATTTGCTGTAGCTTTGTCATATATGGGCACAGGTTCCCTCTCTGCACATTTTCTGGAGTGTTTTTATTAAATGGCTGTTGAATTTTGTAAAAAGCTTTTTCTGCATCTATTGAGATGATCATATGGTTTTCATTGCTTAATTTGTTAATATGGTGTATCACATTAATTGATTTGTATATAATGAAGATTCCTTGCATTCCTGGTATAAATCCCATTTGATCATGGTGTATGATCCTTTTAATGTGTTATTGGATTTTGTTTGCTAGTATTGTGTTGAGAATTTTCACATCTATGTTCATCATTGATATTGGTCTGTAATTTTCTTTTTTGGCAGTGTCTGTGTCTGGTTTTGGTATCAGGGTGATGGTGGCTTCATAAAACAGATTTGGGAGTGTTCCTCCCTCTGAAATTTTTTGGAAGAGTTTGAGAAGGATAGATGTTAGCTCTTCTCTAAATGTTTGATAGAATTCACCTGTGAAGCCATCTCATCCTGGACTTTGGTTTGTTGGAAGATTTTTAATTAGTTTCCATTTCATTATCATGATAGGTCTGTTTATATTTTCTAATTCTTCCAGTTTCAGTCTTGGAAAATTGTACCTTTCCAAGAACTTGTCCATTTCCTCGTGGTTGTCCATTTTATTGGCATTTGGTTGTTTGTACTAGTCTCTTATAATCCCTTGTATTTCTGCAGTGTCAGCTGTGATTTCTCCTTTTTCATTTCTAATTTGATTGATATACGTCCTCTCCCTTTTTTTCTTGATGAGTCTGGCTAAATGTTTCTCAATTTTGTTTATCTTCTAAAGAACCAACTTTTAGTTTTATTGATCTTTGCTATTGTTTCCTTTGTTTCTATTTCATTTACTTCTGCTCTGTCTGCTCTGATCTTTATGATTCCTTTCCTTCTACTGAGTTTCGGTTTTCTTTGTTTTTCTTTCTCTAGTTGCTTTGGGCATAAATTTAGATTGTTTATTTGAGATTTTTCTTGTTTCTTGAGGTGAGATTGAATTGCTATAAACTTCCCTCTTAGAACTGCTTTTGCTGCGTCCCATATGTTTTTTTGTTTTGTTTTGTTTGTTTTGTTTTGTTTTGTTTTTTGCAGTACGCGGGCCTCTCACTGTTGTGGCCTCTCCCACCGCGGAGCACAGGCTCCGGATGCGCAGGCCCAGCGGCCATGACTCATGGGCCCAGCCGCTCCACGGCATGTGGGATCTTCCCGGACTGGGGCACGGACCCATGTCCCCCGCATCGGCAGGCAGACTCTCAACCACTGCACCTCAAGGGAAGCCCCCATATGTTTTTGATCATTGGGTTTTCATTGTCAAGTGTTTCCATGTATTTTTAAAATTTCTTCTTAGATATCTTAAGAGATCTCTTGGTTATTTAGTAGCACACTGTTTAGTCTCCATGTATTTGTGTTTTTACAGTTTTTTTTCCTGTTATTGATTTCTAATCTCATAGCGTTGTGGTCAGAAAACCTACTTGATAAAATTCAATTTTCTTAAATTTTATGAGGCTTAATTTGTGACCCAAGATGTGATCTATCCTGGAGAATGTTCCATGTACACTTGAGAAGAAAGTGTATTCCACCACTTTTAAGTGGAATGCCCTATAAATATCAATTAAATCTGTTTGCTCTATTGTGCCATTTAAAGCTTATTTTTTCCTATTTATTTTCTGTTTGGATGATCTGCCCACTAGTGTAAGTGGGGTGTTAAAGTTCCCTACTATTATTGTGATACTGTTGATTTCCCCTTTCATGGTTGCTAGCATTTGCCTCATGTATTGAGATGCTCCTATGCTGGGTGCATAAATATTTACAATTGTTATATCTTCTTCTCAGGTTGATCCCTGGATCATTATGTAGTGTCCTTCCTTATCTCTTGTAACATTCTTTATTTCAACGTTTATTTTATCTGATATGAGTATTGCTACTCCAGATTTCTTTTGATTTCCTTTTGCATGGAATATCTTTTTCTATCCCTTCACTTTCAGTCTGTATGTGTCCCTAAGTCTGAAGTGGTTCTCTTGTGGACAACATGTATATGAGTCTTGTTTTTGTACCCATTCAGCCAGTCTGTTCTTTGGGTTGGAGCATTTAATCCATTTACATTTAAGGTAATTATTGATATGTATGTTCCTATTAACATTTTCTTAATTTTGGGGGGTTTGTTTTCATTGGTCTTTTCCTTCTCTTGTGTCTCCAGCCTAGAGAAATTCCTTCAGCATTTGTTGTAAAGCTGGTTTGGTGGTGCTGAATTCTCTTAGCTTTTGCTTGTCTCTAAAGCTTTTGATTTCTCTGTTGAATCTGAATTAGATCCTTGCTGGGTAGAGTAATCTTGGTTGTAGGTTTTTCTCTTTCATCACTTATTATATATCCTGCTGCTCCCTACTGGCCTGCAGTTTCTTCTGAAAAATCAGCTGATAACCTTTTAGAGATTCTTTTGTAAGTTATTTTTTGCTTTTCCCTTGCTGCTTTTAATATTTTTTCTTTAAACTTAATTTTTGTTAGTTTGATTAATATGTGTCTTGGTGTGTTTGTCCTAGGGTTTATTCTGGGGACTCTACCCTTCCTGGACTTGGGTGGCTATTTCCTTTCCCATGTTAAGAAAGTTTTCAACTATAATCTCTTCAAATATTTTTTCAGAACATTTCTTTTTCTGTTCTTCTTCTGAGACCCCTGTACTTTGAATGTTGGTGCATTTAGTGTTGTCCCAGAGGTCTCTGAGATTGTCTTCAACACTTTTCTTTTTTTTTTTTTTATTATGCTCCTTGGCAGGTATTTCCACCATTTTGTCTTCCAGCTAACTTATTCATTCTTCTGCCTCAGTTATTCTCTTATCGATTTCTTCCAGTGTATTCTTCATTTCAGTTATTGTGTTGTTCATCTCTGTTTGTTTGTTCTTTAGGTCTTCTAGATCTTTGTTAAACATTTCTTGTGTTTTCTTAATCCATGCCTCTATTCTATTTCTGAGATTCTGGATCATCTTTACTATCATTACTCTGAATTCTTTTTCAGATAGGTTACCTATTTCCTCTTCATTTATTTGGTCTTGTAGGTTTTCTCCTTGCTCCTTTATCTGTAACATATTTTCTATCATCTCTTTTTTTTTTTTTTGATGGTGAGGTTATGTTCCTGTCTTATTAGTTGTTTGGCCTGAGGCTTCCAGCACCAGAGTTTGTAGGCTGTTGTGTAGAGCTAGGTCTTGATGTTGAGGTGAGGACCTCCAGGAGACCTCACTCCAATGAATATTCCCTGGGGTCTGAGTTTCTCTGTTAATCCAGTGCTTCAGACTCAGAATTCCCACCACAGGAGCTCTGGCCCAACCCCTGGCTTGCAAACCAAGATCCTGGAAGCCACATGCAGTGGCAGTAAAAAAAATAAAAAAGAAAAAAAGGAGCAGAACAATAACAAAGAGTAAAAAATAAAATAAGATTAGAAAACTAAGAGCTATGTTAGAAAAAATAAAAATACAGATGAAACAACAACTGAAAGAATTGGAAATTAAAACAGAACCACAGTGGCAAAAGTGAGAAAAAAAAAAAGCTGGAAAAGGCCTTGGCTGTAGGGAGTGGGGCTTAGGCAGGGTGGGGTTTAAGTGGTGGGTAGGGTCTAGGCTTAGGACCCATGTGGACGGAAAAGGCCCTTGGGAGGGTGGGGTGCAGGGCTTAGGCTCAGCATGGCCAGAGTGGCCCAGGGTGCCTCTGGCCTTGAAAGGCGGAGGACAAGGCCCAGAAACCCAGCAGGCTTCCTAGGGCCCGAGTGGGTGGGGAAAATGCCAGCCTTACCCCCCCTGATCCTCTGGTCCTATAGGGACCCTCCCCATCTGCCTCTCCTCTCCCCCCCCATGCCCTCAGGACCAATGCAGCTGGAGTGGGCCTTGGAGGGTGGAGGACCCAACCTGGGAGCCCAGCAGGCTTCCTGCAGCCCAAGTGGGTGGGGGAAATGCCAGCTGTGCTTCCCCTGATCCTCCAGTCCTAGAGGGTCCCTGTCCGTTCACCTCTGTCCCCCTTCCCCCCTCCTCCCTCCCTCCTTTGCCCCTAGGTCCCAAGTGGCTGGAGCGGGCCTCGGAGGTCAGAGGACCCAGCATGGGAGCCCAGCAAGATCCCCAGGACCCAAGTGGGCAGGGGAAATTCTAGGTGTGTTCTCCCTGATCCTCCAATCCCAGAGGGCCCCTCCCAATCTACCTCTCCTCTTCTTCACCCCTCCTATGCCCCTAGGACAAATGTGGCTAGAGGGGGTCCTGGAAGGTGGAGAACCTGGCCTTGTATCCCAGCAGGCTTCCCGGGGCCTGATTGGGCAGGGGAAATGCTAGCTGTTCTCCCCCCCAATCCTCTGAGCACCAGGGTGTCCCTCTAGGCATGGGAACACATCCCCTCTCCCAGCCATCCCTCAGAGGCACTGGTCCCATCTGGCCTCCACTTCTCCTCTCCCCTAACTACCCCCCATGTCCTACCCAGTTGCTCTGGGGTTCCTCCTGTCTCCTTGGGTGTCAAGGTTCCCCACCAGCATCTGGTAGGTGCCCTAGTGGAGGGGAGACAAAAGCTCCGTGTCCTCCACTCTACCATCTTGACCCATACTCTTTTGATGACTGTAGCTTTGTATTATATCTGAAGTAAGGGAGCCTGATTCCTCCATCTCTGTTTTTCTTTCTCAAGATTGCTTTGGCTCTTCAGGTTCTTTTGAGTTTCCATACAAATTTTAAGATTTTTTTTCTAAATCAACAAAACTGCCATTGGTAATTTGATGGGGATTGCATTGAATATGTAGACTGCCTTAGGTAGTATGGTCATTTGGACAATATTGATTCTTCCAATCCAAGAATATGGTGTATCTTTCCACCTGTTTCTGTCATCTTTGATTTCTTTCATTAGTATCTTATAGTTTTCAGAATAAAGGTCTTTTGCCTCCTTAGGTAATTTTAGTCCTAGGTATTTTATTCTTTTTGATTCAATGATGAATGGGATTGTTTCATTAATTTCTCTTTCTGGTCTTTCATTGTTAGTGTATAGAAATGCAACAGATTTCTGTGTATTAATTTTGTATCCTGCAACTTTACCAAGTTCATTGATGAGCTTTCATTTTCTGGTGGTATCTTTAGGATTTTCTATGTATTGTATCATGTCATCTGCAAACAGTGAGTTTTACTTCTTCTTTTCCAATATGGATTCCCTTTATTTCTTTTTCTTCTCTGATTGGCAGGGCTAGGACTTCCAAAACTATGTTGAATAAAAGTGGTAAGAGTGGACATCCTTGTCTTGTACTTGATCTTAGAGGAAATGCTTCCAGCTTTCCACCACTGAGTATGATGTTAGCTGTACATTTGTCATATATGGCCTTTATTATGTTGATGTAGGATACCCTTATGTCTTCTTTCTGGAGTTTTTATTATAAATGGGTGTTGAATTTTATCAAAAGCCTTTTGTGCCTCTATTGAGATGATCTTATGTTTTTTTATTTTTCAGTTTGTTGATGTGGTGTATCACACTGATTGATTTTTGGTTATTGAAAAATCCTTGCATCCCTGAGATAAATCCTTCTTGATCATGGTGTATCATCTTTTTAATGAATTGTTAGATTTGGTTTGCTAGTATTTTGTTGAGGATTTTTGCTATTGGCCTGTAAATTTCCTTTTTGTGGTTCCTTTATATGGTTTTGGTATCAGGTTGATTGTGGCCTCATAGAATGAGTTTGGGAGTGTTTCTTCCTCTGTAATTTTTTGGAACAGTTACAGAAGGATAGATGTTAACTCTTCTCTAAATGTTTGATAGAATTCGCCTGTGAAGCCACCTGGTCCTGGACTTTTGTTTGTTGGGAGATTTTAAATCAAAGTTTCAATTTCAGTACTGGTGATTCACCTGTTCACATTATCTATTTATTCCTAGTTCAGTCTTGGGAAATTATAACTTTCTAAGAATTGGTCCATTTCTTCTAGGTTGTCCATTTTATTGGCATACAGTTGCTTGCAGTAGTCTCATGATCCTTTGTATTTCTGTGGTGTCAGTTGTAACTTCTTTTTTGTTTGTTTGTTTTTAAATTTTTATTATGGGATACTTCAAACATACATCAAAATAAGAGCATATAAAAAAATTTACCGCATTGTATTTATCACCTGGTCATAATATCTTCCAACTATTTGGCCACTCTTGTTTTCATCTATATCCTTTTTCCTTCACATTATTTTGAAGCAAATCCAGTTACAGGATAGATTTGTTTTTGTAAATATTGTTAGATACTCCCTCAACCTCCTATTTTTATATATATAAATATGTTCTTTTATATATATATATATATATATATATATATATATATATCCAGAACTTTTATCTGAGTTAGAAGATGGATTCTAGCTTGTTGTCTGAAATTCAGTAGTTGCACAAAGTGCAACTTTTTTGGAATCAATTATTCTTTTATTTTTTCACATACACACACTGTATTTTATTTTTACAAGGGATAAATAAACTGACACCAAGCATTGTAAATGGATAAACACAACAAAAGCAACAATGATTGCAATTACCAAACATGAAACACACTCATACTATGTCATAATATTGACATTCAGTCCACTAATCCTCCACTGTAACAGCTCCTTTACTTTGCAGTGAAAATTGATTTGTATATTTTTTGCCTCTGAACCCTTGCAGGATTTTTTTATTCAAACAGAAAGTCACAAAAATTATAATCATCCTCACCAGTTCACTCAGTCCCATGTAATTAATTTTTTTTCAACTTGATCTTTTGTTAGCACTCATATGAATTCATCAGTTTTCCATTAGAGTTCTGAAAATGTTTATTCATTCAGTTCAACAGTATAGGCTGTTACCAGAAACCTGTACTTGTCAGAGTCTTTTCCATGAATTCCTTGAAGATGAAACCCTTTCATAGGAACATTTTTGCAAAAGCATCAGAGTACACCCAGAACTGTCTGTAAATGACAAAAGACTTAAAAATGACCACGGTTAAAGATCTGATGAATGTTCATAATAATGCAATTGACAAGGAAATTTAGTTATTTCTGAGATATACATTTTAAAGTAATAACTAGAATTATGACTTATAACATTATACCAGAATATATAATATTTTTAGAAATTTCATGTAATGTCTGGAACATTTATATTAACATATTTCCATACAAATAACCCAAAGAAAGTTTAGTATTAGTTTGTTTGTTTGTTTGCGTTTTTATACTGCAGGTTCTTCTTAGTCATCAATTTTATACACATCAGTATATACATGTCAATCCCAACCGCCCAATTCAGCACACCACCATCCTCACCACACCGTGGTTTTCCCCCTTTGGTGTCCATACCTTTGTTCTCTACATCTGTGTCTCAACTTCTGCTCTGCAAACTGGTTCATCTGTACCATTTTTCTAGGTTCCACATACATGCGTTAATATACGATATTTGTTTTTCTCTTTCTGACTTACTTCACTCTGTATGACAGTCTCTAGATCCATCCACCTCTCAACAAATGACTCAATTTCATTCCTTTTTATGGCTGAGTAATATTCCATTGTATGTATGTACCACAACTTCTTTATCCATTTGTCTGTTGATGGGCATTTAGGTTGCTTCCATGACCTGGCTATTGTAAATAGTGCTGCAATGAACATTGGGGTGTATGTGTCTTTTTGAATTATGGTTTTCTCTGGGTATATGCCCAGTAGTGGGATTGCTGGATCATATGGTAATTCTATTTTTAGTTTTTTAAGGAACCTCCATACTGTTATCCATAGTGGCTGTATCAATTTACATTCCCACCAACAGTGCAAGAGGGTTCCCTTTTCTCCACACCCTCTCCAGCATTTGTTGTTTGTAGATTTTCTTATGATGCCCATTCTAACTGGTGTGAGGTGATGCCTCATTGTAGTTTTGATTTGCATTTCTCTAATAATTAGTAATGTTGAGCAGCTTTTCATGTGTTTCTTGGCCATCTGTGTGTCTTCTTTGGAGAAATGTCTATTTAGGTCTTCTGCCCATTTTTGGATTGGTTTTATTTCTAATTTCATTGATTTTAGCCCTCTCCTTTTTTTTCGTGATGGCTTTGGCTAAAGGTTTATCAATTTTGTTTATCTTTTCAAAGAACCCACTTTTAATTTCATTGATCTTTTCTACTGTTTTCTTCATCTCTACTTCTTTTATATCTGATCAGATCTTTACGATTTCTTTCCTTCTACTAACTGTGGGTTTTGTTTTATCTTCTTTCTCTAGTTGCTTTAGGTGTAATGTTAGGTTATTTATTTTAAATTTATCTTGTTTCCTAAGGTAAGCTTGTATTGCTATAAACTTCCCTCTTAGAACTGCTTTTGCTGTGTCTCATAGGTATCATGATCATTTCGTATCATCTTGTTTTTGTTATCACTTGTCTCTAGGTATTTTTAAATTTCCTCTTTGATTTCTTACATGATCCATTGGCTATTTAGTAGCATATTGTTTAGCCTCCACGTGTTTGTGTTTCATAAAGTTTAATTCCTGTAGTTGCTTTCTAAAATTATAGTGTTGTTGTCAGAAAAGATGCTTGATATGATTTCAGTTGTCTTAAATTTTAAAAGGCTTGCTTTGTGACCCAGGACGTGATCTATCCTGGAGAATGTTCCATGAGCACTCAATAAGAATGCATATTCTGCTGATTTTGGATGAATGTTCTATAAATAACAATTAAGTACATCTGGTCTAATGTGTCATTTAAGACCTCTGTTTCCTTATTGATTTTCTGTCTGGATGATCTGTCCTTTGATGTAAGTGGGGTGTTAAAGTCCCCCACTATTATTGTGTTATTGTCAATTTCTCCTTTTATGGCTGTTAACATTTGCCTTATATATTGAGGTGTTCCTATGCTGGGTGCAAATATATTTACACTTGTTATATCTTCTTCTTGGATTGATCCCTTGATCTTTATTTAGCATCCTTTTTTGTCACTGGTAACAGTCATCTTTATTTTAAAGTCTATTTTGTCTGATATGAACATTGCTACTGCAGCTTTCTTTTGATTTCCACATACATGGAATAGCTCTTTTCCACCCCCTCACTTTCAGTCTGTATGTGTCCCTAGATCTGTAGTGGGTCTCTTGTAGACAGCATATACATGGTCTTATTTTTATATCCATTCAACCAGTCTATGTCTTTTGGTTGGAGCATTTAATCCATTTACATTTAAGGTAATTATCAATATGTATGTTCCTATTGTCATTTATTTAATTGTTTTGAATTTGTTTTTGTGGGTCTTTTTTCTTTCCTTCCTCTTTTGTTCTCTTCTCTTGTGATTTGATGACTATCTTTTGTGTTGTGTTTGGGTTGCTTTTTTTCTGTTTGTATCTATTATAGTTTTTTGGTTTGCAGTTTCCATAAGGTTTTTATATAGCAGTATATATAAAAGATTGCTTTACGAAATTGTTATAAGTTGCTGGTCTCTTAATTTCCAGTGATTTCCAATATCCTGCATTTGTACTCTCCTCTTCTCACTATTGCTTGTTTTGATATCATATTTGTGCATGGTTGATTTCCTACATTTACTTTATATTTGCCTTTACTGGTGGGCATTCCTATTCATAATTTTCTTAATTCTAGTTGTGGCCTTTTCTTTTTAGCTTAGAGAATTTCCTTTAGGATTTGTTGTAAAGCTGGTTTGGTGGTGCTGAATTCTCTTAGCTTTTGTTCGTTGTAAAGCTTTTGATTTCTCCATCAAATCTGAACAAAAGCCTTTGCTGGGTCGAGTATTCTTGGTTGTAGGTTTTTCCCTTTCATCACTTTAAATATATCATGCCACTCCTCTCTGGCCTGCAGAGTTTCTTCTGAACAATCAGCTGATAACCCTTGTATATTATTTATTACTTTTCCCTTGTTGTTTTTAATATTTGCTCTTTGTCTTTAATTTTGTCAATTTGATTAAAATGTGTTTAGGTGTGTTCCTCTTTGGGTTTATCCTGTATGGGACTTGCTGCATTTCCTGGACTTGATTGACTATTTCCTTTCCCATGTTAGGGAAGTTTTTGACTATAATCTCTTCAAATATTTTCTCGGGTGCTTTCTCTCTCTCTTCTCCTTCTGGGACCCCTATAGTGCGAGTGTTGTTGCGTTTAATGTTGTCCCAGAAGTCTCTTAGGCTGTCTCCATTTCTTTTCATTCTTTTATCTGTATTCTGTTCTGCAGCAGTGAATTCCACCATTCTAACTTCCAAGTCACTTATCTGTTCTTCTGCCTCATTTATTCTGCTAGTGATTCCTTCTAGTGTATATTTCATTTCAGTTATTGTATTGTTTATTAAAGATGTTTATTTATTTTTTTATCTTTGGCTGCATAGGGTCTTCACTGCTGCACGCAGGCTTTCTCTAGTTGTGGCAAGTGGGGGTTACTCTTCATTGCGGCACGTGGGCTTCTCATTGCAGTGGCTTCTCTTGTTGTGGAGCATGGACTATAGGCATGCGAGTTTCAGTAGTTGTGGCATGCAGGCTCTAGAGTGTAGGCTCAGTAGTTGTGGCACACATGCTTAGTTGCTCCATGGCATGTGGGATCTTCCTGGGCCAGGGCTTGAACCCATGTCCTCTGCATTTACAGGCAGATTCTTAACCACTGCACCACCAGGGAAGTCCCAGTTATTGTATTCTTCAACACTGTTTGTTCTTTATACCCTCTAGGTCTTTTTTAAACATTTCTTCATCTTCTCAGACTGTGCCACCATTCTTTTTCCAAGATCTTGGATCATGTTTGCTTTCATTACTCTGAATTATTTTTCAGGTAATTGCCTATCTCCATTTCATTTAGTTGTTCTTCTGGGGTTTTATTTTGTTCCTTCATCTGGAACATATTTCTCTGCCATCTCATTTTGCCTGTTTTCATTGTCTCTGTTCCACAGGATGCAGGGCTCTAGTTTCTCTTGCTTCTGCTATCTGCCTGTGGTGGGTGAGGCTGGTCTAGATGCTTGTGAAGGCTTCCTTCCTTCCTCCACTCACTTGTGCCTACCCACTGGTGAGTGGAACTGGGTCTTGTCCCTCTAGTGGGCAGGGCTGTGTCAAGTGGTGTGTTTATAGGCAGCTGTGGGCTCAGTAAGACTTTCACAAGCCTGTCTGATGTTGGGTGGGGCTGTGTTTCTGTCCTGTTGGTTGTTTGGCCTGAGGCATCCCAGGACTGGAGCCTACAGTCTGTTGGGTGAGTCCAGGTCTTGGCATCAAAATGGCAGCCTCCAGAAGGGCTCATGCCAATTAGTACTCCCTGGCACCTCTGTCACTAGTGTTCTTGTTCCTACAGTGAGCCACAGCTGCCCCCCCCACCTCCCCAGGATACCCTTCAAGACCAGCAGGTAGGTCTGGCCCAGGTTCCTATGAATTCACTGCTTTTTTCCTGGGTAGTGTACACGAGAACTTGTGTGGGCCCTCCAAGAGTGGAGTCCCTGTTTCCACAAGTCCGGTGGAGCTCCTGAGATCAAGCCCTGCTGGCCTTCAAAACCAAATGCTCTGGGAGTTCCTCCTCCCAATGCCAGACCCCCAGGCTGGGGAGCCTAATGTGGGGCTCAGAATCTCACTACTGTGGGAGAACCTCTGTGATATAATTATTTTTCAATTTGTGGGTCACCCACCCAGTGGATATTGGATTTGATTATATCGCACATGTGCCCCTCCTACCATCTCATTGTGGCTTCTTCTTTGCTTTTGGATGTTGAATATCTTTTTTTGGTAGGTTCCAGTCTTCTTTGTCGATGGTTGTTCAGCATTTAGTTGTGATGCTGGTGTTTTCTTGAGAGGAGGTGAGCTCAAGTCATTCTACTCCACCATCTAGTCTCCAACTCAGGCTGTAGTATATTTCTAATAAGATCACATTTACAAGGCAATCTTGGAATATTTTGTTTATGAGTATTTTTAAGATTCTATGTAACTGAAGCATCAGCAACATATGCCACAATTAAATGTTCAACAGGATGGACTCATGTCCTAGTGATGAAAGATTAATTCAAAGTTAGATCTGTGCTTAATGAAGAGCTGGATATAAGCATATAATATACAATTAAAGATTTGGGGGTTTAGAAAATTATATCTATATCATAAAAATAATACACAGGATATATTCAGTCTAGAGAATATTTAGAATTTCAGTATCTCTACATTTGGGCATTTAAAATTCTTTTGTATTTATTTGAGACAGCTAGATGCTTCAGTACTATAAATACAGTGGTATACATATTTTAGTTGTCTAATTAGAAAAACTTGAGTTTATTAAAGACCTGGTCATTTAATGATCATAATATTGTAATAAGTTAACTGATTTTCTTCAGTGATATAAATTTGCATTAGAAGTATGAAGTATGATTAGAAAACGTTTGTCACTACATTATGTTACTATTCTCTTAGGCAATCTCCGTGTTTCATTTATCACAAGTGTGTGCAAATGACATTCAGATTTACTCCCCTGACCTAGATCTGAATTTCTAAGATAAATTTTAATGTCTCCTTGGCATTTTAAACTTAAGATTATCAAGACAAAATATAAATTCTCTACCTCTAAACTTTTTTCATTCCTTTCTTTCTTTGGTTAGTGGTGTCATTATATTTCTAGCCATTTCTGCATTTAAAATTTCTTTTATTCCTACCTTCCCAAGTCAGACAGTATAACTTCCACTAAGGCACTCTTGAATAGCATGTGGTTGCCCAACCTCTCTTTCTCTATCTCACTTCACCACACACATACACACACCAACCAGCCTTCTCCCTCTTTCCACAATTCATCTATGTCAGCCAACGCCCAAAACATGCCTTATGTTTGTTCACTCTATGTCTGACTCTTTCATACATTTTTATTAAGTGAAGTGATTTAGAAAATTGGGCAACATACAATTTACTTTCTTAAAATAAACATTGATTACTACCCTTTTTGCTAGTCAGTAATCAGTTCCATGTTTAATCTGTATGTAACCATTTTAAAGTAAGAGAATGGCAAATACTCCAATTAATCAGAGTATAAGGTATGTTGAACAGAATAGGTTCCATCAGCATTAACATCAGTGGATTTACAAAATCTCTCAGCTTGTAATTTTAGGAACTTGATTTTGTCAACATTCTGTGTGTTAGTTTGGTTCCTCCCAGAATCAGGATTAGTTGAGATTAAACATGTAAGGAGTTCATTAGGAAAAATGATCTTGTGACAAAAAACTAACTAAATAAATAAATAAAATGAGGAAGCCAAGGAAGACTGGAGAGCCTTCACACTAGAATATCTGACCCAAAGGAAAGAGGTCATAGCCCAGAAGCAATGGTATTAAAGGGAAGTTCATCCCAGCTGTCTAGGAATCCTTGAGGCACGGGCAGAGGAGAACTGTGACTCCCAAGAATGGGCCTATTTTAGCATTTCAACCACATTTGGTCATTGACTGGGAGTTGCTCTTGTGTACCATGGCCTTGGGAGCAATATGATTTCAGAACAGAGCGACTCATATTCTAAGTCAGTTACACCTGTATTTAGAGTTCTGCATTCACTTCACCACCACAACCCTGGAAGATGATCCAGTTCTTAAAACAGAGTATATCTAGCTGAGCTCATAAGAAACTTGATTATACACTAACAGTAGTGTTTTGCTTACAGTAAGAACTAACTTAACCTGTAGTGTCAAATATTCATGCTAATATCCACAATAATATATTTTCTAATTCTGACATAAAGATATTCTCTAAAGTAAATTTTACATGTATGAATTTATCTGCTATTTGTTAATTTTTATCTCAACCCTCAATGTTGCCAAAAATGAGAATCTATCTCTTTTTATAATTCATAAAGACCTTTAGGAGTCCATGGATTTTTCTTAGATAAGAAGCTGCAAAAATCTGCTTTCAAATTAGGAATATTACATGGGAAAATTATGGAATTAATTTTTCATTTTCATGGTGGCTGCTCAGTTCAGTCAGAAGTAGCAATTCATCACATTCCCTGTACCTAATAAAATAGTAGACATGCTTATTCTTCAGTTTGGTTGTTGCTTGAATGTGAAAATTAAGAGGTATAAATTGAGTAGTTGTTGAAAACTATCATTTTCTACTATAGCTCTTCTGTCAATCAACTGTCTTGAGCCCATTACCACTATAATCAGGTGCTGAACGGGATAAATGTGAAAGCAACATGTTAAAAATAAAAAGTAAGTGCTTTGGAGTGACTAGTACTTTTGCTTGTGAACAAGGCAGTTTTTGGACCATGAGGTAAAGCTGTGCTTTAGAAAAGCTTGTAGGCTGAATGCATCCCCTCCATCTTCTAGACCAGGCTGTGCAGGTGAGTGCACGGTTTCCATGTGCTGTTACTATAACTCACAAGTGCAGAGCTAACCTGGCTCAAGTGTCCACTACCAAACCTCAGACATAATTTATGTTAACCCAGATATTTCTACAAATATTTCTCGTCTCAACTCCTAGACAGCTCATGGTTTTCACATAAACACATCTTTACTGAAAAAGAATTTACTTGGATTGCCCATTAGGCAAAAATACCAATTACTCAGTTTTGTACTGTTCTACCAGGGTGTGTGTGTGCATTCATGTGTGTGTTAGTAAAAAGAGAAACAGGTAAGACTGACACTTGTTTTTTGAAGATAGCATTCATCTTCAGTGACTCAGATCCACTCTTTGGTCCTATTGAAATGACTGATACATTTCCACTGATGAAGGATAGAGATCGTCTCTTTGACTTTGACCAAATCTCTGGCTGTTACTGTGAAGTGTGTCTTCTGCTATGGCTGTCATTCTCCATCAGCCCAATGCTAGAACACATAGAAAATTATTTATTTCTAAACATTGCCCCTCAAGTTTTTTAGTTGGATTGCATAGCTTCCCAGTTGTCTGAAACTGATATTTTTTTGCACTTTTTAATTATTTTAACACAGTATCTACTTTGGTCCTTGGGATTGACCCTTTTCAGTTTATGCATCAGGAACTATTTGAGTATTATGCAGTCTTTAACAATCTACACGTACTTATGCCACTAAAGTTGTTTTTCAGTAGTCCTCTTATTAGCAACCATGACCTTGGGACCTTCCAAGATCTTGTTCTATATTGTTACCTTTCCTTTTCTAGCTAACGTATAAAGTGATATCCCAGCAAATCTCATCTGATTTCCTGCTGAGTACTTCCTTGGTAAAAGAAGCAGCTTCAGTTTCTCTGTATAAAACTAGGAACTTAAATTATATTTACTTTTACCTCATTTTAGATTTTTGTATACCAGAAAAATAAGTGAAACATTTCCTTTCTTACTGTGTTTGTTCAGTTCTAAGAACTCCATGCTCCATTTTAGCTCATCAGGTCATGTTTTTTCTTCTAGGACTACAATGATGAAATTCGTCAGGAACAACTACGTGAATTATCTTACTTAAATGGCTCAGAGGACTCTGGTCGTGGCAGAGGTATTAAAGGCAGAGGGATCAGAATAGCTCCCACAACTCCTTCAAGGTACATTTGTTCTTACTTTAAATAAATTAACAGCCAATAAGGATGGCAATACTTTGCTGGCCTGTTCTGTGTCATGATCACAGCTAGGAATAAACAACAACAATATCAGCAACAATAACCACCACCACCACAAAAGCAATAACAACAGATGCTTACATAGCTTGTAAGAGCTTTATATAAGTTATTAACTCATCAAATCCTCCATAGTAGGGTTAAGCATTATTTACAGGTGAGCAACTGATAAAGATGTAAGCAATATGCCTGAGGACACACAGGTAGTATGACTCTAGAATTCAGAGTTTGAGCTCTTAACAGCTTCCTAAGAAAATAAGAGGAGCAAACCTAAGAGTTTCTACTTTTTGGTTTTGCCCCCAGGATTAGGACATGCAGATGATTCAATCATATGCATCTTTGAACCAGGATGACCTTGAATGAAGAGAAAATTACAAATATTATCTCTGCCTTAAATGGCCCATGAATTGATACAGTCTTGCCAGATAGGTAGACAGATAGATGAGGATAATGATAGATATAGGTAGGTCGGTAGATATATAGATATTTAGATAGATAAGTAGATTATATATATATTATATGTATGTGTATTATATATATACACACACATTTTTATATATATATATATATACACACACACCACCAGTCCAGAAAGCCAGAAGCACATTTGTTACATGGCTGATGGTAAGAATATTTAAAGCTTAGTTATATTTGACTCTGCAATGTCATCAGAGAAGTTTTTATTTGATATTGTTCACTTTGCAAAGAAATTGGAATTTTTCTGCAACAGAATTTGTTTTGTAGGATTCTACATTTGCCAAGCTTCAAGAGAAAGCATTGTTTTGCAAAGAGGTAAAGTGAAAAATACTCATAGCCTTCACACACAGACTGTGTAACTCTGTCATTCTCTTTATCCTGTTATAGTTGGCCTTCAAATCTCTAAACGGCTTAGATTTAGAATACTATTTCATATATTGCATAGAAACCATCTTAAGAGATTCTAAGATACTTTGCTGATTCAATTTATTTTTAAAATTACTCCCCAAATATTTTCACCACCTTTCAAAACACCACTGTTTTTAACATTTAAGTCACAGACACCTCAAAAAATTTTACACTATCAGAAAAGAAGTTAAGAATGATCAATTTCCAAACAAAATATCAAGGAAATAATTGACTAAAGGTAAAATGTGGCAATTATAGAAATTACTTTGATTAAAGGAAAAACTTCTGAAAATGTTTCAGTGATTATTTTCACATTTTTTTCTTAAAAAAATTTTTTTTATATGAGCTTTCTAATGCTACCTAGGAACATTAGTTTATTGCTAAAAATTAATGTGACATAACATTTTTTATGGACTATTTTTAATGGAATCAGCCTTTTACAAAGCCTTTGTATTAACTTCAGCATGATGGGTTGTGAAATGACACCATTGCAGGCAATCTTAAACTGATTAAATCATAGGGTTTTAATAATGAAATTGTCACTTTTGTAGTTCAAAAAATGATAATTTTGGCAGTTATATATGGTGTAACCTAAGTATGTATTGAATGACTATAGAGGCAACAAGTTTTTTTCTATTCTATATTCCTTGGAATAGGGACCATTTAAAAGAATAATGCATTAACCTGCTTTTAAGATTACAAAATCATCATATTAAAAGATTTTGTTTTGTTATTGGTGTTCCTTAAGGTAATAATACATTTGTCATATTTGAGTGGACCATATAAGATTTCAATTTCAGTGAAGTTTTAATGTAAAATATTAATCTCTTTAATTATTTAATAAAGAAGAGTGCATTATAATCTAGACTTTTAAATATCTTAGAAGAAAAATTTGATTGAAAGCTTTTGCTTTTTAACATTCCATATATCATACAATCTGATACTGCATATGTTAAAAAAGAAAATTAATATTGAAAATTAAACCTCACTTTCAGTGCTATCTTGATGTAATTAATGTATTAACATTAATAAAAGTAAATGTAGCAGAACTCTGTTGTCTTCTGTTTCAAACCACATGATGAAATATATCTGCAATTAAACAAGAATAAGAAAATAGCTTCACAAAACAGAAGATCATATTGATCAGAAAGTTCTTGAACACATGGGTTAATGGATTCTGATTTGTACATATTTATGAAATTGTGACTTTTTTAAGTTATTCAGTTACACTGAAATTCAAAAAGAACGGTACCTGGTATATTTTTAAAACTTTAATTTGTTGAAAATTTCTTTAATTAAAGGAATTTATGTTTCAACAAGCATATCTATGAAAACTATCTAATCTTCCAATAATAATGCATACCAGAAAACAAAGTATTACATCTATATATTATAATAATATATATTATGTAATTGAAGAATTAAGATCTTCACACACGTCACTGCTACATGTTGAATGAGAGTGAACAGTGGAAAATAAAACATTTGAGGCAGACTTTGAAGGTTTTGTTTACTACAATGAGAACTAATACATAGATAGAATCTAATGGAGCTTTTTAAAGAGGGGACTAATCATATTTGTCTCCAAGAAAGACTACTCAGTCACCACTGTGAGTGATAGAGAAGAATTAGAGCAAAGAGAGAAAGACAGACAGAGAGGTGTGTGGCAAGGAAGCCAGGGAGAATACAAGTTCATTATCCAACACAGAAATGAATACCACTTGGAGTGTTAGAGAGATAAAGGACTAGATTAGAGATTAGAATTTATACAAATTAGTGCCCAATTAGATGTTGGAGACAAGAGAGTGGTCCTAGACAGTATAACTCTCTCATGTCTGCCCTGGTTAGAGATTAATGACATCATCCACTAAAATTAGGTGAAGGACCAAATTTAATGAAGAATATAATTAATCCTAGGTCTATGGATTGCCAGTGTGACCTTGGGAAGGTGACTTGTACTTTCTGTGACTTGGTTCTCAACCTTTAAAATAGCTTAGAAATGGCTACATGACAAGGTTGTCAAGATTTTTAAGTTAGATGACAGATGTAAGGCAGTGGTTCCCAAACTGGTCTGCACATTGGAATCACTGAAAGCTCGCTGCTGCTAGAGACTGTGACTTAATTGGCCTGGGGTACGGTCTGGAGTCTGGAGGTTTTCAAAGGTCTTTAAGTGACTCTAATATGCAGACCAGTTAAGGAGACATGATCCAGGGTATGGTGTGTGGTAGGAAGGAAAGAGATAACAGCCATCAGGGTTAGAGACTGCAGGGGTGCACCGTGAGGCACAGAAGGAGGGTGGGGGGAAGAAAATGGGGATAGCCACATTCCAAGGTGGGCCCAGGAGTAGATGTCAATGAATGAGCCTGAAGAATATAAAGGAGGGAGGAAGAAATATGGAGAAAAGCAGAGTCATAAAAGTTCAAAGAAGGCGTTTTCCAGATAGTAACCCATAGTGATAAATATAACAGTTACAGTGGAATGGGGACTGATTTCCAGTGGATTTAGAAACCAGTAGGCTTCTGGTGATACCAGTCAAGAATATTTTCAATAAAGAGGAGAAAGCAATAACTAGATTGCATTTGATTCAGGAATGAGCAGGAGGTGAAGAATTAAGGATAGAAAACTTTCAAGAAGTCAGAAAAATAAAGGAAAGAACATTGTAGAGTGGATTCAGCCAGGGACACTACGTTCTAAATAGGTGATGTGAATCTTGAGTTGAATTGAGGACTTGAGTTGAAGAGAGATATAGGGTTAATATTCCAGGGAAGGGATGTAATGTGTAGGAGGTAATGAGTCAGATTCAAGAGACAGATTTTCCAGGGCTCTGTCTGGGAGACAGTTGATGAAGGAATGGGATGAGAAATTAGATTTGATTTGAGCATCATAATTTTAAAGCAGGAAGAATGGCTACAGATTCAGAAATCTTATTTTACACTTTAGAAAAATAATCTACCTTAGGCTCAGGGAGTTATAACACTTACCTGTGATTATTCAGTGGTATAGATATAACTTGTGAATATAGCTTAAAGTAAGGTGACATATAACTTACCACCCACACAGGGACACTGTTGAAAGTATTAAAATGCTAAACTAGGACAACAGTTGTAATTCTGAACTATTCTGGGCAAACCTGGATGTATGCACACCCTGTATATAAGGTGCTTGGAGATCCAGTGAAGGTAAAATTACTCTTTATATCCATCTTATAGATCAGCTTTTATATTATCATGCTAATGTAGAATATTGTGGTCTCAGTTACATTGTGCTTGAAGTGGGCACTGGGCCTTCTAGGGTCTCCCAGTGCAGGAGAGCATTCTCTGTACATTAGACTCACAGTAAGTTCTCTAATAATCTCTCTATTCATCAGCTCTATAATCTATTTAAAACTTTTAAAAGCTTTACCAGCATTCTTATTGTTCACTCGTCAAGCTCATTTTCTGCAAGAGCCAGCTGACTGCTCCTCATACCAGAAAGCATAACCTACAACCCCATCTGTGGGTGCAGCCAAACAGTGTGATGGTTCACATCCCGTGATCATTATTTCCCCCAAAGCTTTAGCGTTCTTGCTGAAAGCAGTACTTTCTAGAGGCCAAACTTTCAGACATAATAAAAAATGAAATAACCATGCTTTTGCCCAAAAACTTTAGACAAACACTCAACCTTTCCAAAGGCCTCAGAATACCATAAGAGTTTACTGCAACCATTTGATCTTACACTTTTAATACAAGTTAATTTTGTGTCAAGCACTGCAGTACCAAGTACTCAGTGTGTTATTTTTTTTTGCAGAGCCCTCATGTATTTCACTAGCACCATAGTTACCATAGGAAATAAATTTTATCAGGGACTGTACCAGTTCAGGGGGTTACATGCATAATGATAAATCAGTGACAATGACCTCAAACTTAAGCTACTATAATAAGCAGAATGATATCATGATGGTTAGAGTTCCACATTTTATCGAAGTGCAGACAGATTTTTTTTTTTGTAAGTGACAAAATTGCCCATCACTGTCAATAACCTCCAGCATGGAGGAGACATTGACAATTAGCAGCTATGGATGGTACAGTGAGTCATGTACTAGACACTGCTCTCATTTGAGACTTTTTTGGTAAATTTGGAATAAAAATCAGAGTGGGTTGATTTTTGTTTGCTTTGCTTTGAATTTTTAGTGTTATAAAAGAAAATATCAAATTATTTTACATGGTTTTTATGATAACTAAGTCATAACCAATATTTACAAAACTTATTCTGTGGAGGTCAAAATGCTTTATATCCTAAAGAATCTCCATTAAACACACACACTCACAACACTCAGACATGCAGAAATAAATGTGTTTTCTTCCCATTGTATAGAGGCTATACGATGAGAGCTTTGCCTGCTCTCATTACTTGTTTCTCATCTGTATGTGACCTGTTTCTCCTAGGGGCCGTGGGGGTGCCATTCCTCCTCCCCCACCACCTGGACGAGGCGTTCTCACCCCTAGAGGGACGACTGTGACCCGTGGTGCTCTTCCAGTGCCCCCTGTAGCAAGAGGCGTCCCTGCCCCGCGAGCACGGGCATCACCCACTGTGCCAGGATACAGGGCACCCCCTCCTCCAGCCCATGAGGGGTATGAAGAGTATGTAAGTACTCTTGAGAAATCAGTTAATTAGGAGGAGTTAAGTTTGATGGGGAATAAGTTAAACTTCAAAGACATTCATATACCACGAATATAGCAAATAATGTTTGTTGCAGAAAACAAATGTCATTTGCAACAGAATTTAGCAGTGCATTTTAAATGAGGGCATTTTTTTGTTTTTGGTTTTTTTTCCGGTACGCGGGACTCTCACTTGTTGTGGCCTCTCCTGTTGCGGAGCACAGGCTCCGGACGCGCAGGCTCAGCAGCCATGGTTCACGTGCCCAGCCACTCCGCGGCATGTGGGATCTTCCCGGACCGGGGCACAAACCCGTGTCCCCTGCATCGGCAGGTGGACTGTCAACCACTGCGCCACCAGGGAAGCCCTAAATGAGGGCATTTTGAGAAAATCTTTCATTGTACAGGTGCCATCATTGTTGTTAGTATCAGTTAAATAGCTTAGATTTTAAGAAACAAACTATCCTCAGGTTTTCTTATCTTTAGAACACTCAATCAATTTCAAAATGGAAATAATTATAAACATAATGTGAATAGTCATGTATTTAGAAGATTATCCTGGGACATGATAAAGATTAACATAACTCAGAAGTATTTGACAAATATAATGTGATTATATTATAAACTTTGTTAATAATTTAAGACCATGTGGTTGGTTTTTCATTTAAATATCCTACTCTCTCACTATATAAAAGATATGGAATTGGCAGGTAAGAATTCAGAACTCAAAAAATATAGACTGAACAGAAGTGCAGTGTCTCTAAGCACCTCCTCCCTTTCCAGTCCTCTGTATCACGTTATACTCCCTTTAACCTCTTTCATCCAGGTTGTTAGCTTTCCATTGGTCATATATTCTAGTCCCTGTATCTATTTCTCCTACTAGATTGTGAAACTTGTAAAAAGGGGCAGTTTTCTATTCACTTGTATAACCATACTAAGTCCACTCTAAATGTTCAATTGAATTGATGCAAGCCAGATCATAGTCCTATGAAACAGATATATTTTGCCTTTAACCTCTCCAGGGTGCCCGTCCCCTAATCTAGGTGTTTGTTTCATTCAACCATCCATAGACATGCCGTTCTCTCAAATGTCCTCTGTGAATGATTACTAATATAAACTCTTCAAGGACGGTTACCGTCACATTCTGTGCATTCAAAACATATAACTGTTTTATGGACTGGTTAATAACCAAGAAAAATGTAATCTTAAAACAAAGTGAAAATGGTTGATAGGTGTCACTAAGAACACATTAATGCTTAAAGCATGTTAGTTTTTAGGAACGCTACTGATTAAATATGAAACACTGACTAATATCTGTAAGAGTGAAGAAAAAAATATTAAGTTTAATCTTGCTCGCGCGGAAGCGGCGCGGCTGGGTGGGGAGTCCGGCAGCGGGAGTCACGGACCGTCGTCGTGGCTGCGGGTGGCGGTGGTGCGCTCGAGCAACCAGAACCGGAGCATGGAGGCGGCACAACATCCTCAGGTAGTTGGGGCCTCCACACTGGCCCAGCGCACCCCGCGGACGCCGGCCGACCGGCCGTCCCTCCGGCCTTCCCGGCCCGTGCTGGGCGGCTCCGGCTCCCGGCCCGTGGGTGGCGGCGGCCGCGGTTCCCGGCCCCAGTTCTCCCCGACCCGTGCTCGGCGGCCCAGGTTCCCAGGCAGCCGGTGCGCCGCGGCCCCCGAAGGACGGCCGAGAGGCGTCGCCGCGTCCGGGTTCGTTGGCTCCAGGGCCGAACCCAGCGAGGAATCGACAAAACTCGGTCCGCCGCGCGGTCCCCCACATGTGCTTAGCGTCGCGAAAAAAATCACATCCTGAGCCGAAATGCTTCCGGGTCGCCGAAACCTCAAAGCTGCTACTAAACCTGAAAGGCTGATGCTGTTCGCGTCTACTTCGTACGCACGTCTGTGTATCTGAAAATCATGGCCTCTGTAAAATGCTCAGCAGTGAGGCGGTAAGTTCCAAGACCAAGGTTAGGGTCCACGAGAGGTTAGGCCGGTTGTGCCCAGGGCGTGTCGTCTTATTATCAAATATGGAAAACTTGCGCGACAGAATCTCAGGATAGAACAAGTCGTAAAAACACGGAAATGGCCTATTTTAACTTCATGCATTTGTGTATTTGCTCCTATCTACATTTTTCAAGTCTCATGCAAAAAAATCCTTTCTCCTCCCTTGGAAAATCTCCAGTCGATAAGTTCTGAACCACACGTGAGTTTGGTTTCACGCTTCTAGTTTATATTTCAGTGCTAACTCTCCTTTTGTGCCCCTGGTGTTGTATATGTTTAATAAAAGTTTATTCCCGTTTGATTAAAAAAAAATTAAGTTTAAAAATCCATTTCTGTGAGAAAAGGGGAAATGTGTTCATCTCAGGTATCTTGTACAACATCAGGTATCAGTATTTAAAATCTTAGTCTGAAAATTGCAACATCTGCAGCAGAAAACATATTCTACCCTCTGAACAAGACCACTGATCTGAAAACACAAACCCTGGTCCTGGTTCTACCATCTCTTCCGTGAGATGTACTGTGTAGGAAATAAGTGCTTGTTGAATGAATGAATAATCCACAACAGGGAAGGTGGGATTGTTTTTTGTTTTTCTTTTTGTTTTTTATCTCTGAGGAACTAGGTCTACCATCTTTATGTGCTTTGCCACTATGGTGTATTTGTCTTCCAAACAGAAGCCTAAACAGTCAAATCTTTATTTCAAAAATTAAAAGAGAAATAGCGGTCAACATTGTTATTAATCAAAGAATTTACAGGGCTTATAGGGCACAGTGAAAGAGAACAAGATTAGAAAAGCATTGTAGTTTTTCATGTAGCTCCAAAAATATTGTAATCTTTCACATGCATTCCAATTTGTAATGAATAGATCAAGGACTGCAAGGCAAAAAACAGTAAGCTACAAAGGAATAAAGAGTTTATGGAAGTATGGGCATATTCCGATAAAGGGTATATTCTGAATGGGAAAATTTAAGAGGAGTGTGGTTCTTTTATAGTAAGTAAAAGAAAATGCAAAGCCATGTAAATCTGATTTTTAAAACTTAGATTTAAAGTATCCAGGCCCTTTAATTCATTCACTCAGTCCTTTACTGAGCCTCTATCTTATTTCAGGCACTGTTCTAATGGTCCTAGAGATGTAGCTGTGAACAAAACAGATCAAATATTTACTTTCATAATGCTTACATTTTAGTGGGAGAAGACAGGAACAAACATATATAAAGAAATGAATAAAGTAAAGTCAGGTAGAGATAAGGGCTCCAGAGGGAGGTGGCAGGAGGGCACCACCATCAAAAGAGCTGTTAGGGAAGGTCTCTCTGACATAGAGGCTCCAGCAAGTGTCTAACTAAAGGTAGAGTCTAGGCCAAGGGGCTGCCTCTATACAAAGGCATCCCTGGTTAAGGAAACAGCAAGCAGAAAGGCACTGAGGAGGAACATGCTTGAAGTGTTTGGGGATCAGCAAGGAAGACATCAAGGCTGGAGAGAGTGTGTGAGGGGGACCAGATGAGGTCAAGGGATGGACAGGCCAATTCATGTTGCTATTGGAGAGTTTGGGGCAGGAAAGTGACATGAGCAGATTTATTTTTTAAAAGGTTTCTTCTGTATACATTGCAGAGAACAGAGTATGTGGTGAGGTGGGCACAAGAATTGAAATAAGGAGACTGGCGGCATCCCCATCGACAAAACGAGGCTTAGAGGGGTAAGAAGAGGTCTATTCTGAGTGAACTGTGGAAATGATCTAGTAGGATTTGATGATGGGATAGATGGAGGAGGTGGGAAAAAAGAAAAGAGTAAAAGATAATTTTGTGAAGTGAAGGTTAAACTGAACCTTGGACTGAACAACCAGGTAAAACTGAGGTGTCATTTGTTGAAATGAGGAGTACGGAGTGACACAGACAGGGGGTTGGAAAGTTTGGCCTTCAGGAAAGTCTGTTGTGTTGCTGGGTGAACACCACCCGATTTTTGAAACAGAAAGCAGCATCCCACAATTTGAAATGTGTCACTAGCTGTGTAATTTATAACACTCTGCGGCTTGCATTTCCTCTTCTATATAATGGCGATAATCATTTCAGCCTCACAAGACTGCAATGAATGTTAGGAATAAGCATCCATAAGCACTTAAAACATAAGCATGCATAAGTACCCCGAACATTATAGACAGTCAATAAGAAATAACTATTACACAAAATTTCATCATGTATTATACTCTTAAATTTCTCCCTGGGATAAGCTATGAACCCATTGAAGTCACAGACATTTAGCTACTTTTTGTGAATTAATTGGGCATCATTATTTGCAAATAGGAGAAGCTATGTCATCTTCTTTTAGCAGTAAATAAGTAAACAAACAAACCTGGGGTGGGGGACTCTGTAAATGAAAATCAATAAACAATCTATAACAGGAAGAGAAAAGAGTTTTATTTGAGCCAAACTGAGGACTATAATCCAGAAGCCAGCTTCCCGGATTACTCTGAGGAACTGCTCCAGAGGAGCAGGGTTTTCAACACTGTTTTATGCATTGTCAGAGCAAAGAACATCAAACAAGTCAGGGATACTTTCCTTCAAGGTTTCAAAAAAACAGATCAGCATGTACACAGCAAGTCAATATGGCCCTGGCACCTGGGAAGGGAGTCTTATCATCAAAGGAGTACCAGCACTGGCGTCCCAGGAAGGAAGGCATTTAGTCTTTATTTTAACATGGACATCCTTTACTTCTGGTCAATGAACCCTTTTCTTTAATAATTAAAGCAGATATACAATGTATGTTTTATAGGCCACAAACAGGCTGTTCTAGTTAGAATATAATTCAAGTTAACTCATGTATAATCCAGAATGACTTCCCCACATCTCAACATGTAAAAATTTCCTGTATTAGGCATCATGAAGTCCAGTAATAGGAATGCCATCAGGCCTTAAGAAAT
The DNA here is from genome assembly GCF_003676395.1 of Aethalodelphis obliquidens. Lineage (NCBI taxonomy): Eukaryota > Metazoa > Chordata > Mammalia > Artiodactyla > Delphinidae > Aethalodelphis > Aethalodelphis obliquidens. The sequence goes on along the minus strand of NW_020837975.1, from coordinate 368,606 downwards.
AGCTAAACCAAGGCACTAGAATCCCTCCCCACATTTCCTCTCTGGTTTTTTTGCATATGTTTTCATTCCACTTTAACATACAAACTGGCTACGCTGATCAACATGACTCAGCACATGGTGCTGCCAAGTTTACATATCCAAGTCCAGTTCTCCTCACCTACAGATACTGACTGGCTGGCCATCTCTCAGCCCTAATCTGGATCCCCAGGTGGGAGAATTGTGTTCATTCGGGCTTGCCAGGTGTCTATGACTGTAGAGCAGGTGTCTCTTGAAATCAGATCTGGGATCTACAGACTCATCAGCTACCAGTGACGTGGGTGGTGTAGGCGTGACATTCACACAACATAAGCATGCTTCCTGGGTACCCAGCCCCAAGGACCATATGGAGAGGCATTAGTTTCCAGAGAAGGAGAAAAATATTATGAACTTGACAGAAATCCTAAATTTTAAATAATTCGTTCCTCTGTGAGAGGTAAGAAAAACAAAAGTTTAAGTGTCTCAGTAGCAAAATAACAGCACCATGCTGAGTTGATTGTGAAAATATCAAGGGGTTCTTAACTTTCAGATAAAATTACTTAGACAAGATTCCCTTTATTATAAATGACAGTATGGGGCAATTCACTCTTCAGACCTTTCTTCCTTCCCTGCTGAGGCTCTGACCACGTGGACTGTCTACAGGTGATCAGATCTTCTTGTGGCTGCTTGCCCGACCTGAAACAGCTCACCGTCAATGAGACTGCTGTTCAAAACCATCTTTAGCGTTAGTTGAATCTTTTTAAAATGTGAACTTTAGTTTGTTACATGTCCTAATCCAGACTTTAAATATTTTAAAGCTTCTCTTCACTGACTTTCTGCTAAGAAGAGTACATTTACTTTTTTTCAGCTCCATCATCATGATTGAAGTAGATTTGGGGAATAGATTTTTAAAAAGCTCCACACAACAAAATATAAAGTTCTATCAGTGGATAATATGTAAAATAAACTTAAACTTTTGAATACCTACTAGGTTCCCGTCACTGATCTCATGATAACACTACCAACCAGCTATAGTAGACTGAAGCTTGTACCCAGTTTTATATTCTACATAGTACTTGTCTCACAAAGAACTCAAACACATGTATACAGGTCATTTGTACTTCATACCTTAAATCCAGATCATCAGTCAGTGTTTGAATCCCCTCGGCAATATTTAGGACATCTCCCAGCCCCTACACGAGCATCTACAACTATAGAGAACTCAATACATCTAGAAACTAGGTGTCGGAAAAATAAAAACTGTGGGGCTTCCCTGGTGGCGCAGTTGTTGAGAGTCCACCTGCCAATGCAGGGGACACAGGTTCGTGCCCCAGTCTGGGAAGATCCCACATGCTGTGGAGCGGCTAGGCCCGTGAGCCATGGCCACTGAGCCTGCGCATCCAGAGCCTGTGCTCCGCAACGGGAGAGACCACAACAGAGGCCCGCATACCGCAAAAAAATAAAAAAATAAAAAAAATTAAAACTGTGATTAAAGAGACGCTGCCTCAACTTTCAAAAGCATGGCTCTAGTGGGAGGGTCCAAAAGTCTAACGATTAACATATAATATGTAATTGCTGTGTGGGGCTCTTATCTTACTCTATTATAATTGTCACTCTTATCTTCTCCCACTTACAAGATTTAAACATCCTATAGGCAGAAACTGTTTCTTACATTTATCTTATGTTTGCAGTTCTAAGTAATGTGCTTGGTAATAGCAAATAAATTAAACCTGTGATATTGTTGGAAAGATGTTATACACATGCACAGTTCCATACATATACACATTCTATGTAAACAATAACTGAATGAAGGTACAACATAGCATATATTGTGTCAAATAGAGACTATACCTTCTCCAGCAAAGATAATTATTTTCACAACTATGGGTATTTAGAAAAACCTCTAAGACGGTAAGCAAAACAACAGCAGACCAAGATGAATAAGTATTACTTTGAGAATTAGAGAGAAGAGGAAGGATGCTCCATGCAAAAAGGAATGATAAAGGGGAAGGCAAGAAGAGGGACTTTTCAAAGCAAACCCAAGGAATACAGGAAAATAATTTGGGGAAAGAGAGTTCATTTAAAATAGCAGGGGAAATAATTGGGGTTACAGATGAGTTCAAAGGCTGAGGTTATAATGCCACTGATTATATAATAAAGGGCCACATGAAGGTTTTTAAGCAGAGGATAAACTAAGGTTTGGGGGAATTTTATCATTCTCAGTTGGTTAGGGTGGATTTAGGGATTCGACTACAATGGTGAAACTTAGTGAGAGGTGGCCTTGACTATGAGCGCAGGAAAGTGACTGGAAGAATCAAGGCAAAGGTAACACTGAAGATGGAAACACTAAGGTTTGCTGTCAAGAGGATGAGGGAGGAGTCGGGACAGGCAGCCCAGGCTCGGCAGAGGTGTGTTGTGTGGGGGTGTGTGCGCAGGGGGCAGGAGGAGGGAGGGCCGTGCTGGAAGAACTGACCTTCCAGGCACAGGGAAGTGCTCACACAGTCATGTTCCTTTGTTGCAAAAGTAAGGTGTTTTACGTGCTATCAGTTGCGATCACTTGCCTACCTGTCACACTTTCCCATGGGTGGGGTCGTGTTGGAGTGGATAAGGCTGTTTGTGAGAGCGTGCCAAGTGGAGTTTGTGTTGGAGATTCTTTAAGTTTGGGTTTAGTCGACTAGGTTTACTTGTATGAGTTAGGTACTGCTAACATTGCATTGTAGAAGTAACTCCGGGGATACTCTTCCTGGCTCATCCGATGTATTCATGGATGGAGATCTGAGTCTGCTGTTTAGTCGTGCCCTCGGCACTGGTGCTGGGACGCGTGCTTAGTGTTGGAGGAACCGGAACTGAATGGTTTGGGGCTGGAAATGTTCTGTCAAAAACTCTTCTATGTCATTTAGCTCAACTGTGAAAGAAATTTGATAGGGGCTTCCCCAAATGTGACAATTCTAACAGTCTATAACTAACCATCAATGAGATGTGAAACTGAAAGAAATGTTTCAAAACTATCAGTGTTAACAATGTTTTTCTATCAACCATGCTAGAGGGAAAAAACTGAATTTCTTCAGCTCTCTATAGAAAATATTATAAAATCATTGTCATATTAGAGGTGATAAAAACCTGTGCTTCAAAAAATAGGGAAAAGTCGTTTAGGGGTACATCAGGCAGTTAATAAAAATACTATATTATTTTCGGGAATTTGTGATATTTGTAGTATTTTCAGCTTTTAAAATTTTGCAATTGGTCCTGATTGCTTTTCTCATTCAAAATAAATATTCACTCTCATGCTTAACTTATATTAATAATTTTGTAACCTTTTTCTTAAAGATAGAATGCAAAATTATATAACCTTCAAACCCATAATCTCTGGATCCCGTAGAGGAAAACAATGGCAACATTTATAGGAAAGTTTATATATAGGGCTGGAGGGGTCCAGTGGGGTATTGCTTAAAGAAAGAACTGTGTAACCTTAGTTTCTAGTACTGCAAGTCTGTTCCACTGTCCTTAGTTACAACCATGCTGGTACTGTTGATAAGTATGCTGTTCCTTTGTGGAAATGCTGTCCTTTTAACAAAAGTTCTGTGGGAGAATTGAACGTGCAAGTAAAGGCACACAACTTCTGGAAGTGCCCACCAGAACATCACACTGTATGAAAACATACTGACAACATCATAAATACTCTCTTGCATCTTATGTGTTGGTATAGCATGAAAACAAACAAACCAAAACCCTCAGACACGCAAAATAGTTTCTAGTTTCAAAAGACATAGGTCTATTTTTAAAATATTTTTTAAAATTTTTTAAATTTTAAAAATTAAAATTTTTTAAATTTTAAAATATTTTAAAATTATTTTTAAATTACCTCGTGGTTTTTCCAACAGTTCATACCCAGACAGGGACTTGTATGGGGGCAAACAAAGCAAAGAGAGATGTCAGCTCAGTTCTGCAGGAGAGGTGCTGGTCATGTATAATCAGTCATGTTAGCCTAATTTATGAAATTCATTTTGACAAATTGTTGAGAAGCTTTTCTTCCCATCAGTCTTACTAAGCCTGTTGGCACTGTAGCACATCCTACCATATATTTCAGACTCTGAGGCATCCTCCCAGTAACAATGAGAGGACTAGAAAATTCACTGTAATTCAATAGCACTTAAAAGTTCCATAAATGAATTCAGGCTGCCAACCTTCAGTTTCAAGTGTATGGAACATTTTTTTGACAGGAGAGGGAAATAAGTATTGAATGATAATTGAAATCAATTCTTGTGCCATTTTTGTGGAAGGAAAGATTATGAGCCTGATCTATAATGCATTTTGAGGAGCACCACATGTGGTTTTCTGTGTAAAAGCTAAGAGCCTTCACCCAGCAAAGAGAGATTTTTATTAGAGTTTCTAGATTGATATTTGTATTCCATTAAACAGTCTTGTTTAAGTTTCATGCTCAAGTCTCCTCTTAGCAGAAACTAATTTACCAGAATGTGTTGTAGGATTTTGTTTTGTGAAATGTTACTAATATTTACAATAACCAACACATGTAAGGTTAATGAAATACTTTTTGAAACTATAGAATGGGCATAATACTACCTGTGGTTCAAATGTTCATAGAAAGTTAGTGGTATTTAAACACTATTAAAATATTAAATTATGTGCCCAAATAATATAAGATTGTGTCTTTTAAAATTGTGTGTATTTTTCTTCTAAAGTTGAAGCTTGATTAAGCCATCCTTCTTCTAGCATCGTGTTTTACACGTTTAAGCCATTTTAGAACAGATGCAGGTTCTTCTGTTGGCCACACACTTAATGGTTGTATCCAAACCTGTACCTTAATTACCATGATGACTAAGGTCTTTTTTAACACTTACAACACTTACGAGCATGAACATAGGTTTTCTCTCTGAAGCTTTTTTAAGGTGAATTTTAGCTGATGGAAAATATTACTTCACAGTGTATTTTGAAGTTTCCTCCAGGCTCTGCAGCTGTGATCTTTTTGTAGTGTCTGCTATAGACAAGCGGGAAGAGAGCAAAAAATGCCACCTCAGCCTTGAGGAGATCTACCATTCTCTTGGGTTTTTTTTTGTTTGTTTTTTTTGTTTTTTGCGGTACGCGGGCCTCTCACTGTTGTGGCCTCTCCCGTTGCGGAGCACAGGCTCCGGACGCGCAGGCTCAGCGGCCATGGCTCATGGGCCCAGCCGCTCCGCGGCATGTGGGATCTTCCTGGACCGGGGCACAAACCTGTGTCCCCTGCATCGGCAGGCGGACTCTCAACCACTGCGCCACCAGGGAAGCCCCATTCTCTTGTTTTTTACATTATTAGTATGTATTAGTTTTTTTTAATCTATGGTTTATATACAGCATGGCTTAAGGATTAATAATGAAAGTGAGTTGAGCATTACTTTATTTCTATAGGTATGTTCTTAAAAGGCTGTGCTGGGTACAAGTTAATAGCTTCTATATCATTTTTTTCTTCTGAGTTGATTATGAGTTTGCCAATTATATGCCCACTGAAAAATTAAGACCCAGTATAGGGTGACAAATACCTAAGCATACCTAAGAATCCCAAAATTCATTTTTTCTTTTGCTGGTTGAAAAGCATTGTTTTATGTGTTTTACCAACACCTCTCTCATAATTTTCTGTCAAAGAAAACTTAATTAAATACGACTTGCATGGGTAGCTTGATTATCAATGGCTTTTCCAAATAGGAATGGTTACATTGCATTAAGTCCTTGTCCATATTTTGGCTGTCTTCCACTATGGATTCTCCATTCAGTGGAAAATAGTGGCTGCTAAATCTTTCCATCAGTTACAGATTTTTGTGATTATTTTTTGTCATATGAGCTAAAGGCTTTTACTGGGGAAGCTACAAATGTCCTTTGCAATAACTTTTAATAATCTCATTATTTGAATTAAGGTAATTTCTCTTCATTATTGAAGATGGGAAACTGTATTTCCCTTTAAATGAAACCATATTGTATTATAGTTTTCATATGTAACTTAGGCAGCAAATATCATTCCAAACTAAATCTACCAAAGCCCTTTCCTCCATTAAAAAAAAATCACCACTAAAATTTCTTCCCAAACTACCAAGTTTCATCTAGCTGTATTCCCCCTTTTCTATTCTAAGCTCCTTACAAGGCTATAATAACATCACATTTTTAGTTTTCATCTCCAAAACTATCTTAAACTTTGACTGTCGCTATGGACCTACTTGTTTGAGAGACTCCAACTATTTGTGGACTTTTCCATTCAGGGTTCCTCCTGATTTGTCTCCTTCTATTTAGTTGAACATCAAAAAATATACACTCATCTTTTGCTTCTTGGTTTTGTTTTAAATGCTAAATTCACTTTTGTTTTCCTAAAATACAAATTCATCACGTCACTTCTTTGTTAGAAAACATCAATCTCTCCCTGTTGCCTGAAGAATAAAATTCCAACTTCCTAATTTTATTAGAAGATGAAGTTCTTTAATTTTATGAGCTTACTTGCTATTAACTGTGTTTCATTTTCAAATGAGATTTTGACCATGAATAAAATAAATGAACAAGCAAGAGAGAAAAATTCTAAATTTATGTAGCCAATCCAGTTATCAGCATCTTTATAATTCTTAAACTATTAAAATGTATTGTGCTATTTGATTCAATTTAACTTATCATTTATTGAATGCCCATTTTATATTATGTGAAGTTCCACAGGAAGAGGCAATGAGAGATAAAAAATATATAGTTACCTTTAATAGGTGGCTGTTGTATTTTAGGACTTTTAGATACATAATCTCACAACAATAATAAAGGGTAAGAGGTATAATCCTTGCTTTTCCATTAGGGAATTGTGGGGTCAGAAGATTAGAGAAATTTATCAGCGACCTGTCTGACAGCAGAGCCAGACAGCTCTGTCTTAAAAATTAACATCTTTTTTTGATATGAATATGTAAAAGGCAAAGCTTCTGGCTTTAAAAGGGCAACAGATAACACACCTGGACAAAAAAAAACCCCAAAACTCACAGGTTCAGGGCAGAGTATAATTTGTGAGAGTTGACTCAAGACTTCATTGTGAGAAATATGCTAATATTTTCCTGACTTACTTCACAAACTGGGTTTAAAGTAGTTATGACATCAGCTGGAAATCCCATTAACTGAACATACCTGTAATTTTTTATTTGCTTTTCTTGCACTCAGAAAGTTTAAAGAACTGATTTGTTCTAATGCTATCTATTTGATATAGTGTAAATTAAAAACTTTAGGGGGAAATGTGACCAATAATCTTCAACTTTATAGTAGTAGGATAGAAAAGACTAGGGCAGTTAGGCACATCCTCAAGTTCTTTGGAACTCTAGAATATTAAAAGTAGCAAAAAAGCCCAATGATGGCAATAAATAATGATGATACTCATAGTAGAAACAACTAATATAATTAAGTACTTATTATGAGCCAGACACTATGCAAAATTTTTCATCTTCAACATTGAATTTTTACAATAATCTTATTAGGTTGGTATTATTCCCATTTTACAGTTGAAGAAACTGAGGTTTAAAGAGGGTGAGTAGTATTCCCAAAGTTACAAGACCAGTAAGCAACAGTGCAAGGGTTCATAGAAGTCCAAGGGTAGTGCTCATACTCTCCAAGCTATAACATAGTGCTTAATACACAGCAGGTGCTTGCCTAAGTACTCTACATGCATAGACTCAAGTTACCCTCTTGGCACCTCTATGAGTTAGGTACTATTACTTTCTTAGAAATAAAAGCTTACATGCAGGGAGAGATTGAATAGCTGGACCAACATCAGCCAGGTAATCAGAAACAGAGCTGGGATTTCAAACCTTCTGGCTCCAATCCACCTCACCTTGCTCTGATGTCTCTGGGTAAGCTAGCAAAAAAAAAAGTCATTTGAAAAATTAGTTGCAAATGATACCAATGGAAAAGAAATTAGTGAAATACTTCAAAAAACCACCTAGTAAATCCACCTGGACTATAGTGAACAAATAAAATAAAGGACTTGTGGGGGATGGGGCGAGGAGGGAAGGCTTGATTGTGAGTTGGAGCAAAATAATAAAATGAGTTGTGAGAAAAATGCCTGGAAGAAAATGTAGTATTTAAGTTGACTGTTAGTGGGGACTGGGTGACCATTTCTGAGACATCCGAGGATTAATGTGGCTGTGCACATCAGCAGGGACTGAGGCAGGCAGACACCAGAGGCCGGAAGCACCATGAAAAGCTTTATGTCATGATCTCAGCAGGAGTGGAATAGAAAAGAGGGGACGATGAAGGACATAGTAAATTAATTAGGAGCTCTGGAACTAATTCCAGAATTTCAGCCTTGCAAACCATTTTAGGTAATCCAAAAATAAAATCTTATTCAATATTATTTCTTTTTTCCTTTTTTCATCTTGAAAATAGTTTATTATAGAAAATGTCTCTTCAAAATTTATAAATATGGCAATTAGTTTCTCTTCCAGCCTTATTGAGATATTATTGACATAAAACGTATGCAAGTATAAGGTGTACAATGTGATGATTAGATACAGTATATATTGCAAAATAATTACCACAATAAGGTTAGTTAACACTTCTATCCTCTCACGAAATTACAATAGTTCTATGTGTATGGTGATAACATTTAAGATCTACTTTCTTAACAGCTTTCAAGTATATAACACAGTATTGTTAATTATAGTAACCATAAATCTTATTTATCTTCTAGATGGGAGTTTATGCCCTTTGACCAAATGCCAAATATCTTCCCATTTCCCCACCCTCAATATTATTTTTTGTCACCCTTTTTTACTGTAAATCTTGCTTTCCAATTTATCTACATTGTGATAAAAGCTTCAGTTAGGACACATTTTAGACAGTTGTTTATGAAAACCACAATCTTTAAATGAGATTTAGAAAAGAGATTTAGAAAAGAAAAATGATATTCATTTTTTTACTATAAGTAAAATAATATAATGTAGTCCTATAATGACTATAGATTTTGTTTCAGCCCAATGCTTGAACCACTTTCTGAAGTGATGTTTTAAACATAATATTACTGTAACACCACGGTTTTTACATTAATTCTTTTTAGAGCACCCATCTGTCAAAGGCAATTTTAGCCCTTGCTCTGGTTGCATAATAGTGGAGAAAGAGTTTTCTGTTTTGTTTAGTTCTCTTTAGTAGTTTAATCTTTATTATGTGTCAGAGGTCACTTCTCTGCAGAGCCTCTGAAGCCCCTCTGGGAATGGTGTGGGGTGGCGAGCAGTGACCTCTGAGGGGAGGAACAGGGCTCAGTCTGAGGGAGGAAGTGATGTGGGTGAGGAAGAGGAGGGAAGGAAAGCCAGGACTTTCTGATGACTAATAAAGACCCCCTTCCTCTACCACATCACCTCCATTACGTTTTATTTCTACTCTGAGGAGAACATTTCAATGTTTAGGGATTGTGGAACTGTCTTTATCCCAGTGTATTTTCTAGGCATTTGCATTCCTTCTGGCTCCCTACCTTTCCTTCTGTTCCTTCAGGTCCTTCAGCCAGAACCACTGGGACGTCTAGACAGTGCACAACAGAGCTGGTCCAACTCAGGGGTCAGCAAGCTCTAATTATAAAGGGCCAGAAAGTAACCATTTTTGGTTTGCGAGAAACACAGTATCTGTCACAACTACTCAATTTTGCTGTTGTAGCACAAAAGCAGCCATGCACAGCACACAAATGAGTGAGAGCAACTTCTGTGTTCCAATAAAACCTACCAAAATAGGTGGTGGGGCTGATTTGGCCCATGGGCTTAATGTATAGCATCCAATGCATTTTGTATTTATCCCATGACAAATGTCAGAACCAAATTTACAAGAAACATATTTCTGCAATGGTGGCAAAAGGAAGATTCTGGAGTTTTAGTTTATGTGAATTATCTGAGGCCACTCCTGTTCTCATAGGAGCTGCCCACCAAAGAAGAGGTGTAAGATATTACATCAAACCATATAGAATTTACTCCATCAGTTCTCAGAGATAGTGGTTTGCATAAAATTAATTTCATTTCAAGCCCCTCCTGCCCTTTTAAAGATGCAAGTGTGGGGCTTCCCTGGTGGCGCAGTGGTTGAGAGTCGGCCTGCCAATGCAGGGGACTCGGGTTTGTACCCCGGTCCGGGGGAATCCCACATGCCGCGGAGCGGCTGGGCCCGCTGAGCCTGCGCGTCTGGAGCCTGTGCTCCGCAATAGGAGAGGCCACAACAGTGAGAGGCCCGCGTACCGCAAAAAAAACAACAAAAAAAAAAGATGCAAGTGTGATGTAGCACACTGCCAAAAAGCTCACAAGAACAGCTAAATACCACTAAAAAAAAAAAATCTCATTTTCAGCAGAGTTTCTGAAGGTGGGGGCGTGGAGGCACTGTACAGGTGTCTTGTTAAATGATAAATGAGCTTCGATCCAAATATTTTTAAGAAGAATGTAGGTACGGTAATACCAATATTCTATAAAGCTACCTACTCCTGATGATAAATTCTCCGGTGTAACCTCACTAGTGGTGCTATGTCCCCGCCATTTGTAATAATCCAATATTGTAAGCTGCAGTCAGATAAATATTCACACAAGTGCACTACTTGTTTTATCCTGAAAGAACCTGTTCGCCATCGTACCTCAGACAGAGTCAAATTTAATGCATCCTTTAAAAAATGTATTTGGCAATAAAAATGTTGTGGAAATTGATCTTGTTATAAAATTTAGAACCTTAGATTTGACATTAAGGCCACTTAGAGACTTCAGCAATCAGTAAGGCAGAGAGGGGACAACTGAATTTCAAGGTAATAGTTCTGAGGCCATAAGGTGAGAAATTGGAACAGCTTACAAACATAATCTTTCAAGTTGGTCATTTATTTGTCACCTGCTACTGCTCTAGGGTACTCCACATGTACAAACAAATAAATAAATAATGTCTTCCTTTCTGGCATTTTTTTAATCTGAGGGGAATAAACCTGAGTCTTTTAAGATTATTCCATCTTAACAGAGGACCGGCAGGATAACACAGAATCATGTAGCAAATGATTTTTAAAAGAATATAATAATCTAATAAATAAGCACAATAAGATGATTATAATTAAATTTAAATTTGGAGAGTTATAACAAAATAGGCTAGTTTGACTTCAGAAATAAAGTAATATAGAATCTATTATGGGCGTGGAGATTAAAATAATTATCAAGTTGACAAGAGGGGGTGAAAAATTCATATTTGTACTTGATGCCTGTTAGAAGCTTGATTTTATGGCATATGTAATAGTCATGACACAATTCAATGGAAGGAGTGATGTAATACTTTGTAGAAAAGTGGAAAGTTCCTTGTTCAAGGTTCCCTGTGGTCTGTGAAGGACAGGCAGCTATAGAGATGTAATTGCAACCAATTTCTCAAAGTTAAGCCTGAATCAGTCCTGACAATGTAGATTGCAAATTTCTGAAGAGCGTCACCTTCAAGCAAGAGTGGGGTCTGAGTGAAACAGATTGGAAGGATTTTACTTATTGGCACCTGTTACAGGCTTATATGATAAGGTGTTTTTGTTTACCCTGGATCTGGGATTTCATTGTAAGATTGACTTCCTGCTTCATTTTCCCCTGCATCTTGATCCTATAAACCCTAGCTTCAGCCCGATGTATTTACTATCCCAGAACACAATATGCATTTTCACATCTCCTGCATTTACTCTGTATGTAATTCTTTCTAACTTTAAAACACACACACACACACACACACACACACACACACACACATTTACACATGACACGGTCTACTCAAACTTCCAGGTTCTCAACTCAGAATTCACACCAGCATTCCTTTAACTAGCACCTTGAAAAGTGATGCTTGATACAATCTGCCTTTAATATAATTAATTACCTACTTGCGCATCTCTTCTGCTAGATTGTAAGACCCATTGAGGACAGTGTAGGGCTTATTCTCATTTATTTCCTACACTACTTGCAAATAATAAGTGGGCAATAAAAAAAATCAGTTAAACGAATGACTTTTATCAATCTAGCCAGTCAGTTGAAAAGAGATGTGAAAACCCAGAGAGGGGATAAAATGATGTAAAAATCCCAAGAGGCTTTTAAACTGTGGCATCAGGAGTTCTGACTGGACTATAGGACTGACTTGGGGATAGGTGTGGTGGAAAAGCCTGGGCCATGTACAACTAGGCTGCCATCTACCAAGTTTCTTCGATTGTTCAGAGGGTGTTTGACTCTCATCCCTGAGATCTTCAGATGCATCTAGATGAGGTGCTCATCCTGTCACTGGTGTTAAGCTATATATTCTTGTAAGACACCACTTTCTCTAGCAGGGTCAATGTTGTGGTGCAGGTATAAATAACAAAGAGGCAACTGAACAAATATTTAGACCAGTTACTGATTAGGTAAAGTATTTCTTAGTAGTAATTACTGGTTTGGGTGGAGAAGGAGGAAAATAAAAAGTATAGACATTTAGGTAGAAGGGGGCTAAATCACATCAGTTAATTCCTGATGTAAATTAGAGACTACTTTTTTGTTTGTTTTGCCAGCTATTCTGTTTAATCAGTATGAATTCTTATATGGGATATTAACAAATGTTTTAAATGAAGCACTTTGTGGAAAGGGTTCAATTATTAGATTTCTTAGAAAAAATTACTTATCAGCATTTATTTTTGGTGAACACTTTTTTTGTTTTTTTTGCGGTACGCGGGCCTCTCACTGTTGTGGCCTCTCCTGTTGCGGAGCACAGCCTCTGGATGCACAGGCTCAGCGGCCATGGCTCACGGGCTCAGCCGCTCCGTGGCATGTGGCATCTTCCCAGACCGGGGCACGAACCCGTGTCCCCTGCATCGGCAGGTGGACTCTCAACAACTGCGCCACCAGGGAAGCCCCAAGACATTTATTTTTAAAGTTATGTTTCCTGTATACATGTAATGAATGTTAGTTACTATTTCTTATCTGAAAAAATATCACACAAATGAATCAATTCCTCTGGTATTTAATATAAAGACAACATTATAAAATCAAAGGCAGTTTTCAAAAATTAAAAATGCAATAATCCCATTATCCTAAACTGCTTTTATTTTTCTTTATTTCTGAGAAAATTTTTATGTATATAAGAGTTTATATCAATAATGTGTAGTTTAAAGAATAACATTATTCATAAAATAAATACACATAAAACACAGAGACTAAAACAATGAAACATTACAGGCTCCCCACGCATCCCTATGCAGTCATACCCCCTTCACATGTAATAGGCTGAACTGAATGATAATCATCACCTTGCTTTTCCTTTGTCACTTATTCACTTATGTATTAAAAAATGCATTGTTTAGTTTTGTTTCTTTTTAAACTTTATACACAGACTATGCATATTCTTAATTTTAAGGTATATTTATATTGATACAGGTTCATTTTCACTGATGAATATACCAGAATTTTAAAAGTTCATTTTACCATGTATAAACATTTGGATAGTTTCTCATTTTTTGCTTTTATGAACTTTCTTATGCTTGTTTCCTGGAGCTGTGGCATAGGGAACATTCAACTTTTTGAGATAAATTACCCAGTATATTATTAGAGTCCTTATTACTCCACACTCTTGCCAACTAATCAAAAATGAAATCAAATTTGATTATGCTTTGAATTTGCATTTTTATGACTACTAATGAGATTTGTTATATTTTTGTATATTTATTGACGCTATTTTCTCTTTTGGGTAATCTTTGCATGATTTTTGCCTCTCCTGGGTTGTCTTTTGCGTTTATTTGTAAGAATTCTCTCTATATATATGTTAGTAACCTTTTGTCATTTATATTTATTCTTTAAAACATTCCCTGGTTTGTGGTTTATCTTTTCATCCTCTTTTATGATGTTTGGTGAATATAGGTTATTCTTTGAATGTGGTAGAATTTATTAGATTCCCTTTTACAGAATATAATTTTTGTGTTTTTTTTTTTTTTTTTTTTTTTTTTTTTTTTTTTTTTTG